>NW_026623807.1:30803-37408 GCF_030028575.1 Malurus melanocephalus | reverse complement strand
ACACAGCACAAAGCAGATGGGAGAAGTGAAGGAAGGAAAGAAAGGAAGAAAAAAAATGTAAATACGGGCCAAGAGCTCTCCTGCATCGCTCCTGTTCTGCTCTGTGAGAATGGATTCAGGGAGCAGGAGGAACATCTGTTTGGAAAGTGCCTTTGTCTCAGTCCAAATGCTGGAACAGGAGAGAGAGGGGGCTGAGCACTGCCAGAACACCTCGTGCTTCATCTCACACTTGGATGGCTTAGCAGGAGAGATCTGYGAGGATGAGTTTAGTTTAATGATTTCTTGCTGGTTCACCTGCTCCCCATCTGTCTTTGTAGTCCTTGCTCAGAGGGACAGATTGGAGCTCTGCTGTCCTCTCCCTTTTCCAGAACTCCTCGTGATTGGAACTTCTGAAGAGAGGAACAGAGCAATTCTCAAGTATTAAGTAGTCAGCTGAGATTAGTCCAATAATTTATCACAGGTAATAGCTAATAACAGACACAAGAAACTCACTCAGAGCCTTTCTAGAACCACGTGTCAGAGCTGTCACCTTACAAAAGTGTTACAAGAAATTCTTGGACCACAGCAGCAAATTTATTAGCCAGAGGCTGATAAACCCTTCCAGGAGTCCCAGAGCCCACAATAAATCACACAAAGCAGGTGGCAAACAGCGGATCTGTGATGAAAATGAGGTTGGTGGAGGGGATGGGAGAACAATGTTAGGATTCAGCTGGCAGGATGAGAACAATGTTAGGATTYGACCTCCCATCCTCACAGGGAGCAAGGCTTGGCCCTGGCACTGCCATCACACCACAGTGACCAAGGAACTGCTGACAGAATAAAGCAAGGAATGGCAATTTAGGGTAATAAAGTGCACAGAAGARCCATGAARGTTCATCAGAACYGCTCACAGACTCCAYRGCASTGCAGAAAGGGCACCCCCAGAGCTRCTCAGGCCTAAGGAACAAGCCCCACTTCCCAAACCCCACTCTAATATTCAACTCGACATGTCCTCTTTGAAAGCCAGAAATGAAAGAACCAGAAAGAAAAGAGCTGTCCAGCTCCATCCCACGCCAGSCAGAGCTGCCTTTCAGAAATCAACCTTTTGAATTATTCTGCTGTGAGAGTGGGCAGAGCCACAGCCAGCAGCAACAATGTTCTGGTTGTTTGGGCTCAGCAACATCCAGAAGGAACCTCGGAGAGATAAAATAATCAAASAGAGCCATGGTGGTTCAGCACTGAGGAATCCTGACACCATCTCGGTGCTGGAAAAAGGCCTTCAGGAAAGCCAAAACAGCACCAGAAATCAGCCAAGGGTTTGTTKGGGTTCATCAGAGCTGAAATCCAACATAAAGAGATGCTCTTCCTCGGTAAATCCAGAGCAAAGGAGGCTCAGGTGGATGGAGAGCCAGAAACATCCCCTTTCCACGGGAAGTATTTTATTTGTATTTTATCCTKCTGGCTACCCCAGGCAGCAGGAGAGTTTCAGGCTGGATGAAACGCGATTACTTTATAATTATCCTTTGTTACTTTGCAAAGTACACGGTTCTGCACTTCCCTCCCTGCCCAGGGAAATGATGTTAACACAATTAGAGCAAGAGCCCTGCATGAAACACGGCTGCTCGGACGTTACTAACACAGCTCCAGYGCTCAGCACAGCCTGCAGAGCCATCCTGCTCCATAAATCAGTGGCACTTCTGTCACCGAGTCCCTSGGAAGGGAAGGAAGGGACACTGGCTAGGATGAGCATTGGCTGTATATCATCATCCTGTGCTGCTGCTGCAGGATTTCTCCATCTCTTGCATTTATTATTCTTTGCAGCCTCATTCCTATGATATCTAAGAGAGAGRAAATCTTACAGCAGCTCTAGGGCCATGCAAGGCAAGTGGTGGAGGCCAGATTAGAACTAATGAGCTGCTGGCTCCCACTCAATCCCAGCCTTCAGAACAATTAGCTCAAATAAACCCAGAAAACGTTTTCTGCTCCGCTGTCATCTGCCCGTCCTCCCCAGTAACTCCTGAGCTGGAAAACATCAATTGGGTTTGACAGAGGGGAGAGGTCACAGAGAAACCAAAGTTCAGGGGAAGCTGCCAGCACGGGGAGACCCCCAGTGAGGAACAGGCACCTGGATTGGGATCAGCCACCCACGGGGGACACTGGGGACAGCAACAGCCACCCCTGGGCAGGGGTGGGTGACACCCTGGAAACTCTCCAAGAGCTGCATGACGGCTCTAAGGACTCCAGGGACTTTCAGCACACGGGGCTCCCATTCCTAGAAAGCCACGCTCAGGTACCTTCAGCTCAGGGAAGGAGCCTGAAGCACACACCTCCCCTTTCCCAAGCCACTGGAGATCTCTGCTTTGATTCCAGCACGCAGCAGACGCTCACACACGCTCAGGGGACTCTGCAGCTCTGCTCTCAGCAGAGGGAGATGCAAAAGGGAAGCACGGGAGTCACTTCAGTTCAGTGCAACTCCTCACGCTCCAGTGTCCTCCCAGGGAACGCTGGAGTGCTCAGGAGGGGAGCAGCTCTGCAGGATTAGGGATTAAACAATGAGTGCCCACTGCACAGAGGTGCCCGCTGGCTCCACACAATGCCACGATAGATCTGCCCTCGGGAACAGAACACAAAGTGTCCTGCTTTAATGAACAKGGGGTGCTGTGCCCCTGCAGCCAGGGTACAAATGAGTGCCATCCTGTCCCATAAATAGGGGATGTTTATTATCCAGTCCTCCAGCAGTTCCCACTGTGCTCTGTCTCCTGCCGTGCTCTGGGTCCATCATGCACAAAGCCCTCACATTATGTGCGGCTCAGAGACACCACTGCCCAYGACAGCTCCTCTGGAGCCCTTCCAAAATGTGGTGTCATATGATGAACTCAAGTGCCAGGGGACCCAGAGTAAAGACAGCAATCATGGCAGTGTGTGCTCCTCATGCCAAATCCACTCAGAGCATCCACTGAAATGTATTTTTCTGGGGAATATAAATGTAGGCTCTTCCTTAAGTTTAAAAACCAGAATGCTCCCAGCACCAAGATTTCCTCTTCCCACCACAGGAGTGAATATTCCTCCCTGCCTTCTCCTTCTGACAGCTTCATGTCAGCTTTATATTCAGGTCAGTCTCTCATTTAGTACTGAGGTACAATCCCCTTTCTCTCTCTCAGCCTCCCCATCTCAAATCTGAATTGTTTTCAATACTGGAAAACATACTCAAAACCATCAAAATGATAAACAATCTGTACAATAACAGAATCACAGAGTAAACCAAACATGATGGATTAACCTCATCTGGCAAAGCCTTGCATACAGAACCACAGCAAAGAACACTTYGCACAGAAATCTTTCTGCCATTAAGGGGCAGATTTAATCATTGATTAAAAGTTAATCATGAGTCYATAAAAATTTTGGCTGGGAAGATGGAATTTTAAGTCAGGTGATTGCTTTTTTAGTAAATATTTGAAGACCTGGATATGCACAGGCCCCAGACTGACGGCAGAGCAGTGATGGTACTGACAGGTCACAGCCAGGCTCCATCCTCCTGCCCTAAACCTGCTTTCCTGCCCCAGGAATTTCCTGAGGTGATTCAGGAARGTTCAGCTCCTTCAGCACAACCCATCTGTGGCATCCTAAAAGCTCCTTTGCCCTCATCCAGCCCTTGAACTCACTCACCTCACACCAGCGATCCTGCAGCCGTGCGCTGACTGTAAGAGGCAGTTCACAAAMCAGCCCAGCAGCAAATTTAGCTGTTGTAGAACAAGTGCTTTTGGGGAGAGAAGAGCAAATGGCTACAAATTGCAGAGCACTCCCAAATTCCAAAGTGCCCTCAGCTCGGGGAGAGCTGGGTCAGAGCGAGCTCTGAGGTATCACYGAGGCAAAGAGCTCTGCAGCACCGATCACAGAGTGCCAGACATTTCCTGTGCTCAGCCACTCTACCGACAGAACAAATACATTTTTAACAATTAACTGTATCCCCCACAGCTGAAACAGGCTCGAGGTCAGGTCTAAATTCTGTTTGCATGAATCCACCGGAGGCTACTGAAGCAAAAAACCCACTGTATGCACCATTTGTGGGATTTACACTACAGYACCCCTTCCACGGGTTCAGTAAATAAATGTATGAGGAGTGAGAAGCAAAGGAAAATTCCAGCAAGGCTGGAGCCAGCCAGTGCTTTAAACTGCAGAGAAATTCTCTCTTGCAGAGGTATTTCTACCCCAGAGRAAGAATTACAATCAGATCACAGCACATCTGACCGGTTCCAGATCATAATTCCACTCCACCATAGTAAATATTTTACTGAGGACTGGTTTYCTTACCCCCAGCAGCCAGAGCACGTCTGTTGGAAGTTCCTGGGTTTACATTTGACCAGCACAAAGGATGAGACATTTCCCACATGCCTCGATCAGGAAGATGTGCACGGGAGGTGCATTTCCATCTGGAAATTTCCATCTGTGTGTGGTGCTCCTCATGTACCAGAATCACGATTGGCCTGCAGTGCTGCTCAGCCCCAAATTACAGCAAGAAAAGGCATTTTCTCCAAATGCAACAACAGAAAGTTGCACAGTGCGGGCAAAGGGAGAGGTCTGACGTCTTTTTCCTGCTGGCTGTGGGAAGGAGATGGTCAGGAATGACCAATAATGGGATTGAAAGCCCAGTTGAGCCTGAGAACTGCTCTGTTTTTGGGATCACAGGGCACCCCAGGAGCTCCAGGAGAGCACCCACACCATGCAGATGTGCCACACAGCTGTGCCAGGGAACCAACACCAGGGCACTGACTTTTCCTTTCAGGCCCGTGACACAAATTCAGGAAAACCTGCAGCATTTTCCCAGCTCTGCCCCCAAAATGAGCACTTTTTGATTGCAGTCACAGYTGTCAAAACCACACAAAGGGAACTCAGCAACCAACTCCAAGGCACTTTCAGCAGAGGCTGAGCTCCTGCTAACATTCCTGTTTCTTGCTAATTATCTTTTAGTGATAAACTGTCAGGATATTTGAGTTTAAAAGACTGATGTACCTGCTGAAGTGTAGAGTGATGCAGGGAGCTGTGTACACGGGCTGTAGTGGCCTTCTTCCCTCAGGGGGTGATTTTTGAGAGTAAATACATCTTTAGAGCTGTGTTAGAAGAGGACAGGGGACAGCCAGGTGATCCACAAATACAGGGGAAATGAATGCAGGTGTCAGACCAAGGGTACAATCCCTGCCTGAACCTGACAYATTCCCTTATCTAAAAGGGACAAAGGACACTGTGAGCTTCAGCCATGAGGCATTCCCAGACTCAGGCACGAAAAATTGTGTTTTGCACCCGAAAAAGAAAAGAAAAACAAGTAAATCTCTTTCTCTGTTTGTGTTTTTCTCACATCCCATGACTGAGCTAGAATTATTTAGTGATGAACTTTCTGCCCTGGCTGGTTGTCTCTAAGCAYTGGCTGGCATTAGGAGGGTTAGTATAAAAATACTTTAAAGARCAGCTCTTCCTTCTCCCTGCTGCTCCCCTACTTGTGAGATCCACGAGTCCAGCACAGCAGGAGTACAGCAAGGAGCAGCCTGTTTGGCTCCATCCATCATCAGCAAAACTGTCAGCTCAGCTCCAGCAGCAAAATCTTTATTACTGGTTATGATGCAAAAGGCAGGAACCACACGGTCTGATTTCCTCAGATCTGAGGCTGAGTTTGCAGTAGGCAGCAGTTGGAGGGGAAATAATTTTGACTTTTCCCTGAGCCAATTTGATCTGGAAATTGTTGAGAGCAAATAAATATGGAATCCCACCGTGGCATTTCTGCAGTCACTCTCCAGCTACAACCACTTCTCTTTTTCTCCTGAGCATCAGTGATTGGTATTTGGCACATGTAAAGAATCAGCTAATCCTCACAGCCATGCCTGACTTATCAATTACACAACTCCTACCTTTCCCAGAGGTCAGCTTAAGAGATGAATAATCCCTTCCAAAATTTCCCAACCTGCAGCGTGGGGAGATTTGTTATTTGGCTTTCGGCAGCTTTCCTGGAAAGGTCAGAGTGCTCCCAGCCCTTGGCTGCCCACAGGAGCACACAGCAGCCTATCCCAGACTGTTTTCCAGGTGACCAACRACCTTTAGCAGCAAATACAGGTGCTCTCTTTTTTATTTCTCCAGAAAACAACTGTTAACCGACCCTGACCTGTCCTCACAGGTAAAGGTACCTGTACACACATCAGCCCAGCTCCCTGCAGCTCTTGCTCCTCTCTACAGGCTCCCACGAGCCACTTCCATGGGCTAATCCCCCTCTTTTCCTCTGTGCACCACGAGGAAACAGCGCTCAAAGCACACAATGAGCGAGGCAGACACAGCCCAGCCCGGCTCCTCGCTCTGCAAACAGCAGCAAAGTGGGAGAGGTCACAGAGCTTCCCACTCCAAACTCTATTTTTTAAGCAGGGAAAGTCTAGCAGAGCTGACACTTTCCACTCAGAACAGCCAGACATATCCTCTTCTTCAGATGAAGCATCAGGCAGCTCAGAGGTGGTGGGAAAGAATGAACCCCAGCTCGGATTTCTGACCAGAATTCCTCAGAGCAAAGGGTCCYGTGGAGAACAGAAAGCTCCAGGTCTCTAGGCTGGACGTCACCTCTGAGCATCTTTGATCATGCACCAGTTTTT
>NW_026623807.1:28000-30156 GCF_030028575.1 Malurus melanocephalus | reverse complement strand
AGCCACTTGCAGCTCCTGCACACACCTCAGCACAGGCAGCAAAGCCAGCACCTGCCCTGCTGGCATCTCCCACCCTGCGAGCAGCGTTTGCTAATCCAAAGGCTGTATCATCACTTCTTCCCGCAATTCTTTTTTCCCCCCATCTGTTTCTTCTCACACAGCATTTGTCTTCTAACCTCGCCGGTTTGTTTTCCTCTTGTCTTTCTGATTAACAAAAGAATGACACACCTTATCTCTTCCCCAGGCTGCACCGCCCTCGCTTGTTTTGCACGTTCAGCCTCATATCTCAGCACCATATTTGTTTCTCTCTCTCTGAATAAATAGAAGTGTAGGCACTTTTAAGAAATAAGGGCTCTGTTTGAAGAGTAATTAGCTGTCAGCATAAAACTAATATTTATGGATTCTCATCCTTGCAAACTCTAACTCTGCTACCAGCACTGATTATGGCTGTTAGAAACAGATGGGGCTGAATCCATACAGCTTGAAATAATGCTACATTTAAAAAATAATTAACTCCAAATGAAGGACTGAATGCCTCTCGCTACCCCTAAATTTGATTTTTCAATTGGATTTGTTTGCACWGAGTGGAAGCTGGGTTATTCCCGGGTATGTTGTGCACACCTTGGAGGTGGGAATCTGCAGGGAYCCAGGCACACGTGAGGGTGGGTGCTGGAATATTCCAAACACCCTGCAGCAGGAAAGGATGGTCATAGAGAAACCCAGCACCCCTGGATGTGTTGTGTCTGGTTGCCTGGCAAAGGAGTTGGAATTTYACCAGTGGTGCAGGCTTTGTTTTAGTGCTTGACAAAGATACTGGGAGGGGAGCTTTAAAAACTGTTTTTCAAATGCAGGTTGGAGAGGATGAAAGCCCTCGGTGTGTTATTCCCTGGGTTAATTCTCTCTTCATCCCAGCGCAGCATCTTCGCTGGATGCCTGCACCTCTGCGAGAGCAGAGATCCAGGAAATTTATATTCTGCTTAATTAAATCTGTGCTTTTTACTTATTGGCACCTCYTCCGAGAGCAAAATTCCCTCCAAGTTGGTTATCCATCATGGCAAAGGATCCGACAGCCCCAGTCGAATCGCACACCGCCGTGGTTAACTGGGTCACAGCCCGCTCCGCGATGTTTGCCAGGCTGCCAGGATTTGATGCACGAGTGGAGGTGCAATGCTAAACCCCCCGAGCCCTGGCACCCCCAGAACCCCCAGACCAGGTCACCCCGGCTCRGTGGGGTCAGCGCCAGGCTGTGGGTGACAATTCCAGTGCCAGTCCCACAGGGATTCACAGGGACAGAGCCTCCCCAGCTCCCAGGAGGGCACATCCCATCCCTCCATCCATGTGGACCAGCCAAGTTTTGCCATCTCCCAGTTTTTGTGTAAAGTCTGACCCGCACCCTGGGATGGCGTTTCTTGCACAACCAAAGACATCTCCCACCRAGCGAGTTTTCTCCCCCTAATAACCCTTTTCCCCCCAATAACCAAGCTGAAATTTAAATTTCCCTTCACCTAATTTCAGTCACACCCCACCAGGCAGCTTTGATGTCTCCTCTCCGGTGAGCAGAGGTGTGTGATCGCTGACAGGGACAGGGACAGGGACACCCCCTCAGAAAGGGACAGCCAACTCCTGCCACCCTCCATGGCAAAAGGAAGGTGCCAGGGACACCATGTAGGGAATGGGGGCGAGGATGGGGAAGCGAGGGGTGGGTGAGGAGAGTGGGGGCAGTGGGGGCTGTGAGGGGAGGTGAGGGCTGACTGAGGGGAGGACGCAGCTGTGAGGGGGGACACGGCCATGAAAGGGGACACGGCTGTGAGGGGGACACGGCCATGAGGGGGACACGGCTGCCTGAGGGACAAGGGCTGACGAAGCAGGGACACGGGCATGATGGCTGATTTAGGGGACACGGCTGTGAGGGCTGACTCAGGGGGAACATGGCCATGAGGGGGGACACGGCCATGAGGGAGGACACTGCCATGAGGGGGTACATGGCCATGAGGGGGGACACGGCTGTGAGGGCTGACTGAGAAGGGAAACAGCGTGAGGGGGGACACGGCCATGAGCGGGGACACGGCTGCCAGAGGGACAAGGGCTGACAGAGCAGGGACATGGGCATGATGGCTGATTTGGGGGACACGGCTGTGAGGGCTGACTGACTGACT
>NW_026623807.1:19483-27514 GCF_030028575.1 Malurus melanocephalus | reverse complement strand
GGGGGACACGGCTGTGAGGGCTGACTGACTGACTGACTGAGGGGCACACACCTGTGAGGTGAGGTGAGGCGAGGTGAAGCCTGCCTGAGGGGGATATGCCCGCCGCGGCGAGCCCAGGCCTGCCTGAGGGGACCGTGGAGGGAGGCGCGGGGGCACCGAGCGAGCCGGGAGCGCTCCTCACCCACCTCTTTGATCTTCATCCTGCGGGCGCGGGTCTCGGGGTCCTCTCCGGGCCGCTCGCCGCGCACCGGGTGCCGGAGGCTCCGGCGGAACCGCTCGTAGTCGAAGCGGAACGGGGCCCGCGTCTCCCGGGCCGGGGGCGCAACGCTGGCGGGCTGCGCTCGGCTGTCGGCGCCCTGCACCTGCTGCCGGGAGCCGGGAGCGGTGCGGGCCGGCGGGCCGGCCATGCGGGCGGCCGTGCGGAGCTTCTCCCGCAGGCGGCGCGGGGCGGCGGGGCTGGCGTGGCGGGGCTCGGCGGCGGCGGGGGGGCTGCGGGGCAGGTCGGTGTCGCGGGTGGAGGAGGAGGAGGCTGAGGACGAGGAGGCGGAGGATGAAGAGGAGGCGGAGGCGGTGGCCCGGCGGGGTAGGAAGAGGCGCTTGAAGCGGGAGGAATCGGGCAGGAGGAAGAGGGCCCCGAAGCAGAGCGTGAGCAGGCCCGAGAGGAAGAGCAGGAACAGGAACTTCTGCGGCAGCCGCAGCCCCAGCGCCGCCGGCCAGCCCGGCATGCCCGGCAGCTTCCGCAGCAGCACCATGGGGCACCGGATCGCGGCCGCCGGGCGGGACCCGCCGCCGCGCCGGGGGCTGCCGCTGCCTCCTGCGGCGAAACGCTCAGCGGGGCCCGCCCTGAGCACCGCCGGCCGCCTTCACCGGGGACCGCACGTGGGTGGCTCCGGGCCGGGCGGAGCGGCGCTTCAGCGTCCCCCCTGCCGGCATGAAGGCGGCGGCGAGCGCATCCCGCCGGGGCCGGGCGGCGAGCGGCGGCGCGGGGCTGGGCTGGGCTGCGAGCGGCGGCGGTCCCGGTCCCGGTCCCGGTGCGGGCTCCCGGCCGGACGGTGCTCCGGGGCTGGCTCAGGCAGCGGCGCCGGGGCGGTGCGAGCCCGTCTGTCTAGGCGGCGGTGGGTTCATGCTGCAGCATTTCTGCGGGGCGGGAGGAGACAAGAGTGCGGTCATTCAACACCGCCGAGGATGCGGCCGGCGAGATAAACCTTTGTCCCCGGCCGGTCCCCCACCCTCCAGCGGCACTAGTTCGGTTCCCTTTCTCCGGACATGGCATCAACTCTCCGGTGAGCGAGCAGCTCGCAGCTCTGCACCATCTCCCCTCCAGTGCCGGGATGCCGGGCTCTGCTGGCGGCGGGGACAAGAGGGAGAACCCCGAGAGGGACAAGGTGCTCTGGGACACCCCGGGAGGGGCAGGATGCCCTGGGACACAGCACAGACAGACAGGGATGAGGCTGCTCCGCTGCKCTGCCGCGCACGGCTGGGGACGATAGGGCTGCAAACCAGCCATGCGGAAAGCTCGGCTCGGGCTGAGCTTCTCGAGGCAAAAAAAATAGTAATAAAAAAAAAAGAAATCTGCGGGTTTTGGTTTTGCTGAATAGATCCCGGCAAATTCCTGCTTTCTCACAAATCTCTGTCTGTCTGCTAGAGTTACCCATAGCCCCTCCAAATCCTCTCCTTGTAGAAGAGACAGAGCTCAACTTTCTGACCCCACAAGGCAGGAGGACACGGCTTAAAACCCTACGTGCGATCCCCAAATCGCCCYTTCTCCTGCGGGCAGGGACAGCGCTGCTCCCCGAGCGCCGTCACAGCCGCCGGGGCGGACGCTCTCCTACCCCCAGCGCTGTTTACTCACCCCTCTGACAAATCCAAGCCTCTCTGGCTCCTACAGTGAGCAAAATCTTCTCAGTCCTGCCCGCTCATCCCAAAAGCGACAGCCCCTCGCGTCTGCCAGCGCTCCCGGGTGCCCGTTCAATTAGGAGAGGGAARCGATTGCGATCTCCGGGGAACAGCTCCTCTCCCTGCCTATCAGAGCATCCAGGAGGGAAGCAYCTAAGTGCACCGAGCTACTCGGAAGGCTGTGTTTCTGCCCGCCTGGCCGCCCGGCGCGGACACCGGCGGGGCAGCGCTGCCCGGTGCCTGCACACGCAGCGCGGGAGCCCCGCCCGCCCCGCCGCTCACTGCGACAGCGCCCGGCCCCGCCCCCGCCGCGCCCCCCGCCACGCCCCCTCCCGCCAACGGTCACTCCGCCGCCCCGACAGCCAATCAGCGCGCAGGCCTCTCCCCGCCCTCGCTCGCTATTGGCTGGTGGGTCACCCCCCGCTTCGCCCATTGGCTGCTGCCCGCGCCAGGAAAGCCGCGGGCTCCGCCCCCTTGTTTACCACAGCGCTCCTGCTCGAGCTCGGGGAGCGCCTGGCCACGCCCTTTCCTCCAGCCGCGGCCTCCCATTGGCTGCGAGGAACGCCCCTTCCGCGCTGCGATTGGCGGAGGGGAGGCGCCGCTGCTTTAAAAAGGGGCTGCGGGCGCGCGGAGGCTCCAGAAGCTGTGAGGAGTTAGCGGCGGTTGGTGTGGTAATGTGCACCGTTTCTGCATTTCACGTATCGTGAGGGCTCTGAGGGACCGATTTACCCAGAGATTCCCATGAGAGGCTCCGTACCCTGCGGGTGCCATGGCCCGGGGGACATTGCCTCCCTGCCTGGCACGAGGAGGGGARYAGAGGCCTCAGAGYGGAGCTGGAGATGTCTTGGGAACCYYTTTTCTRGTGTATATGAGCCCATGTTSAAGAGCCGTGAARCACATCTTAACCCCCAATCCTTAAATCCACACCTTAACCTTCAAMGTACCACCAAATAAATATGAGAGTGACCCTGTCAGGTAACACTACCAAAAAGCAAGAGAGTAAATCAAAATTTCTGCCCATAAATATGACAAAAAACGCCCTCAAACCTGCAAAATGAGCAATGAAAGGGAGAAAAAGGCTTCACCCACACCCGGAGGCATCTGAAACCCCTCAGGGATAACTGGATGGGTGGAGGGGGGCCGGATGAGRCTCCCAGGAAAGGGTAAACAGCCACCGGAGAACGGCTGTGACTAAACTTGGAAGAGYTAAAAGGGAACATTTTGTAGGCTGGAAAGGAGCTGGAACTGTGAGGAAAGAAATCATCTGCTGTTTGCGTCTGCCTGCGCTCAGTGKGTGCCTCCTGCACAATAACCAGCACCGCAGGGGACAAATACCTGAGCTGATTGCTGGGGCTGCTGGCCACACTCCAGGCTGCTCACCGACAATCACAGACACAGCTATATTGCCATTTTCCCATCAAAAACGCTTTCAGGGCTATAAAGCAGGCAGCGATCAAGGTYATGGAGCTGCCCTTGACCCAGGCCGGCGATTGAACTGTTTCACCTTCCCCACACTCCGCCACTGCTGCAGGTTTAGTCCAAATAAACCCAAAAAAACCCCTGACACTCTCAGCTCCAGTGCCTGCCTGGCAGACCTTGAAGGCGGCCACCTCCGAGGTGAATTTGCATCTTGATGATTTGCGTTTGAACTCGCTCTTTCCACRGTCCCCTGTGGTTCACAGGCAGGGCTGGGGCTGAGGCAGTTGTGGGTGCCAAAGCCTGGCCACCATGAGCACCAAGGCCCGGCCACCTCAGGCACCAAGGCTTGGGCATTGTGGGCACCAAGGTCTGGCCACTGTGGGCACCAAGGAATGGCCACCGTGGACACCAAAGCTTGGCCACCACAGGCACCAAGGTCTGGCCACTGTGGGCACCAAGGTCTGGCCACTGTGGGCACCAAGGCCTGGCCACCATGAGCACCAAGGCCTGGCTACCATGGGCACCAAGGCACGGCCACCGTGGACCCCAAGGCCCGGCCACCATGGGCACCAAGGTGTGGCCACCATGAGCACCAAAGCCCAGCCAACACATGTTTTTTTCCAGAGCAGCTGCTGCAGCAAAGCCCAGCCCAGCTGCTCTCCCTTCCCTGCCCCGTGGATGCTCTGGGAAGGAGAGGAGGGAGCGATGTGGCTGCTCCATCTTGGCAGGTTGGCACCGGGGCACGGCAGATGCTCCGCAGGCTCCTGGCAGCCCCGGGGAGCAGCTTGCAAAGGAGGGTTTGGTTCTGCTCAGGAGAAGGGGAGAAGCCTCKGAGCCAGCTGCCAGTTCCATTTTTTTGAGCTCCGATGGATTTTGGCAGGGTTTTYACCTCGGGCAGCCCGCAGGGACTGRCACCAGCAAGACACCATCACTCCSTGGGCTCCCACATCCCTTCTCCCCACACCTCACCTCAGACTGGACAGAAATAATCCTTCACCTTCCTGAAACCTCCTCCTCCCTGGGGAAACCTCACACAGCAGGCTGGCTGCTTTTTGTCTCATCCTTATTAAAWAAAAAMCAAAAAAACAACCCAAACCAAGCGAACAAAACTGCAGCAAACAAAGCTCTCTGCTGTTCCTGCGGTGGTCTCTTGATCTCCTCAGGGATGGCAAAGGTTAGACAGCTCCACTTCCTAAGAGGATTTGGGGGCATCAAGGAGGATAATAAATAAAAATCGACAGCAGAGAGCAAACCAGAGGGATGATAAAACAGCAAACCAGTTTTGAGCAAACCAAAGGGCTACACCTCACTCCTCATTCCAGGCAGCGGCAGTGGAAAAGTTGGAGGCTTATCTTTTAATTAGGTTAAATTAGGAAATCTTTTTGTTGTGCTTTGTCTTTAGCATAACATTGTCTTGGAGGTAAAAGCTTGGAAATGGAAGGTTTTCTAGATTAGGTTAAATTAAGATATTATGCTTCTTAAAGAAGACAAAGCATTGTCTTCAAGGTAAATGTTTAATTACATTTTAAAAACAATTTTGTCTGTGCAATAATAAGACAGAGCCCAGCTCTGCCTGTGACTGCAGTTCCAGACAGAAGCCAAATAAATTGAGAAATTGGTGTTGAAGGAGTTAGGAGGCAGAGTGTAATTACTGAGGAAATGGGGGTCCTGCTGCATTATGATTCTTGTTTTTTAGAAGGTCTAGAAGAAATAATTTAGAGAAAATTACTTTTTTTTTTTTACTTTTTTTTTTTAATGGGCATAAGAAAAATAGAATTTAATATCCACCTTTCTGTGAGGAAGCAAACTCCAGAGTGACAGATAACACTCAGGGCAAAGGAGTTTGGCCCAATTATTGCCCTCAAACCTCCAGACTGTTYTTTAAAGAGCCTCGATGTTTATTCCCCTCTCAGAGTGCAAAATGCTCCCGGTTCTGGCTGGAGGAGCAGCCGGGATGAATCCCAGGGCTGGAATTGCACTCCAGACAGCCCTCTCTGGCTCCGGAATCGCTCCAGCCAGGCGGTTTTGGGCATGAGCCGTGCCAGGATGGAGCAGGCAGATGGCACAGAGGATCTGTGGCATTGGCAGCAGGGGCAGAGCCAGCAAAATGTGGGTTTGAGGAAGGAAAAGGGATGGGGAGAGAAGGGAAAAATGGGGAGAGAAGGGAAAAATGGGGAGAGAAGGGAAAAATGGGGAGAGAAGGGAAAAATGGGGAGAGGGGAAAGGAGGAGGAAGAGGAGGGGAGGAAGGTGAAGGGAAAGGAAGAAGGAAGGGGAGAGAATGGAGAGAGAGGGGAATAAAAAAGGAGGTAGGGAAGAGAAAGGAAGAGAGGAAAAGGAAAGAAAGAAAGAAGGGAAGGGAAAAGAAATAAGGAAAATGAAACTAAAGGAAAATCAAGCCAACAAGCCAGGCTTGTTCCATTGTAGTGGAAAGGGATCGTCCATCTGAGTGTTTGCTTGGGATCAGAGCAGGGGAAATGCAGACATTTAAACCTGGCTGAGCTATGATGCAAAGAACGGCCCTAAACTTGAGCAGGGCTTATCTCCACTGCGGGGAGAAGGAGCTGAACAATCCCTGATGGGCTGTAATGACTCAGGACAGGAGAAATGTGTGCGGTATCGATTATCTGAGGGCTGGAGAAACACGAGCAGCGGGCAGGAGGCTGCTGAGAAGGCTGGTTAATTAAAGAAGCTCATTAATTGCTCCCTGGACATGGATTGGTGCTCATGCAGGGCTCCAGTTGAGGGATTGCTGGGATTGTCTGGGGAGGAATTCTCACCAAACTCCTGAAAAGCTGGGCTGTAACAACAACCCAAGCATGGTCATGTTGGGTGCATCCAGAACCCAGGGGAATTCAGCCAGCACAGCTCATGGAGCACCAACCTGCACATGGAGCAGGAAAACTGATGGATGAAATGGGAAAGGAAGGCAGGAGAAAGATAAAAGAGGAGGAAAATCTTCTTTCCTCCTCCTTCAAGGAGCCCCTCAACATCTCTCGACCATCCCGTGCTGCCAAGGAGGACGTTTGCAGGCTGGGAGTTACAGAAATGGATAAACTGGAAGTTTTGGGGTTTRCCCTGATTTAATTTGGAGAATTTTAATGAGATAAAAGCAGTTCTAAACCCCCTCTCTGCCAGTCATGGTCAGGAGGGAATGGGCAGTGCACAGAAAGCAGCTGCCTCACCTGAAGCTGCAGAAATGCTACAGCCACATCCAAAACACAGAAATTGGGATATTTATCCCTCCTAACTCCGAATTCTGGRGCCTCATCACACGCTGATCTGCAGGTCTGGCTGCTTTGCTTTTACCTCCACATTCCTGCATGCAAGATAGCAATTACCTGAATTAAGAGTCACAYTTAGGGATGCACAGAAGCCTTGCTGAGAATTCCAAGGGTTCTCTGCAGGCAGGAGAGAGAGATTTTCACGATAAAAACCCTGTCACCTCAGCCAGACTCATGTTCTGTCCCAGAAGAGGGAAGAAAAACCATTCCCATCTGAGACAACAACCTGCTCTTCATCCCTTACACAGGAATTGTGTAGGAATCAGCTCTCACAAGAGGAGGAGCTTTGCTTAATCATGGTGAAGGTCTACACCTCAGCAATCTTTTCTCCTGTGTGCCAGGGAAAATATCAAACACGCTGAAGAACAGCACAAAAGCAGCAACACAACATAAGGCGCACGGAGGAGAGAGCAGGAGCATTTCTGGTTTTTTATTTTCCTGTAAAACAGGTGACTAATGGAGCAGGCTGCAGCTTTTTTTCCTTATTTTCATGAAAATCAGCACCATCAGAATGTCTCTGTTCCATTTTCCTCTGCTTAAATAAGGCAAGGCCACAAGRATGCCATGAATTTGCTCTTGTGAATGTGGAGCAACAGCCTATTTTCCATGGCTCCAGAAATGAGATCCCAGGTGGGGAAGGGCTAAGAATAACTTCCAGCCCAAGATTTCACCTGTCAGGAAATGCAGCTCAGGCAAACCAGACCCCAAGGCAAATCAGGGATGAACTGGGTGAAACAAACCCAGTTTTGGGCAAACAGAAGAATTAAAAAAACCCAACAGCCTTAAACYGAACTTAAATATTTGGTTTGAGTCAAAGAAGTGTCTGGAGTCAATCCAAGGTGAATTTGGTGCTGGTGGCCCCTGGGAATGAATCACCTGCTGTCTGTGGCAGGATTCTGTCTGGAGCTGTTGGAAACAAATGACTATTTCACAAAAAAAACCCTTTTTTCATCCTGCTGCTGCTTTTTGTGAGTGGGTTCAAGACCAGCCAGAAAATAAGGACCAACATCTCCAAATGCTGGGGAGATCAATCCTTCTGTGGGAGCACGGGAGGAGAAACCTTCCTGCTCATCCTCTTCACTGTCCACAGACCAGAAGGAAAAAAAAATAAATAATTTTTTTAAAATAATTATATATTATTTGGGTTCTGCTGCATGTTTTAGCCAAAGCTCTGAGCTCCTGTGGATTCTGTCAGCCTCCTGCACTGTCCCCTCTGCCTGGGCTGTCCCCTGCTCCAAAATTGTGATTTCAGYTTTCACTCTGCTCACAGAGGATCCTGCCCAACGGGGAGGGTTTCAGATGAAGATTATTGTGTGAATCCTTCTGGACTAAYAGATAAGTGCTGTAAAAATTTAGGACACGTTTCCAACCTGTGGTTAGCAGACCCCTGGGGTTAATTCACTGCTCTGTAGCAATCTATTAAAAATACTGGG
>NW_026623807.1:13479-19373 GCF_030028575.1 Malurus melanocephalus | reverse complement strand
TTTTCACCAGGAGAGAAGAGCATTCAACCTTTGGGGTCAGATTATTAATCAGAGCTGTTAGGATTAATGGCAAGGTTTAACTCCATGAGCCAGAGTTCCTCAGGCCGTTTGTCCACAGAGAGGATGAGTTACTGCCCAACCCTGCTGACTTTAATTGGATCCTGCCTCTGCTTAGGAAATTCTCTATAAATTTCCAGGGTCAAACCTCTCAGTGATTTTCTGTGCTCCTAAAGTGCTGCAGACAAACCTTGAGCTGGCTCAGGGTCTGCAAAAGGATCCATCCCAGAGGGAAAAGCATTTTCCCTGCCCTCRGTGCCAGGCTGAGAGAAGGAAGAGCATCTCCGAGTGGGATAACAGAAATATTTCCATTACAGGGAAAAAAAAAGAAGCATTTCCAAAGTTCTTTAAGCTGAAAATCTCCACTCACAGCAGCAATCTGGCCATCCTCAGGTGAGCACCAGGCTGGGCTGGGATCATCCCTCAGGATGGAGATTTGGGCACATCAGGAGATGGTTTTGCTTTGATTTACACACCGAGTTTTGTGTTGGCACCTCTCGGGTGGCACCAACTCCTTTTCAGGTTTTATCCTGTGGGATAAATCCCTGCTGGGGTTTTGCACAGGTTACACAGGTAAAGCCCATCCCAAGGGGCTGTGGGGTGAAGCAGAATTTAAACCTCGCCCAAAGAGGCCAACAGGGAGCAGGGAATAGGAAGGTTTGGGTTAAAGGGGCAGATTTTCCAACTAAATTCCCTGTGGAGAGGAGGCAAAGCTGCTGAAGGGTTGGCTGGGCACTGCTTTGCCAAATTCCAGAATTTTCCTCCTCTCTCTCCCGCCATTGAGCAAACCAGGGATCAGAGCCTCTTTCCAAACAAACCAAACCACCCCAAGAACTCGGACATGTTTTCCCAGTTTTTAATTTTCCTTTGGGCTGGATGAGCCACAGCCACTTCTCTGCCCATCTCCAAAGGTTCAGTGATCAGAAATATCTCCCATTTTTAGAGTTTGCCTCGTTCCCCTGGAACCTGCACATTCCCCTGGAGCTCAGCCTGTCCAGGGTGGGAATTCCTGGGTCAGACCTTGGGAATCCAGGCCAGGATTAGGATTTGAAATGATCACAGGAAAGGAACAGCTAAAGCCATAAAAGCAGAACCACCTGCACTTTACAGATGTGCTGGTGTCTTTTGGAGGTTATTTTTCCCCCTGAAGGGCAGGATTGTTCCTCTTTTTTAAAAATGAGTGTCCAACCCCCTTSAGCTGCTCCTGCCGTGCMCTGCACTGAGCTCCCTGGCAAACAYCGAGATSAGRGCAGGGCTCWGWRCAGCCCAAAATGATTTTGAATTCCCCTTGAGGGTGAATTTTGTCCATCCTGCCCTGAGAAGCAGCTGAGAGCAGACCTGGCCGGGCTGAATCACCGTCTGCACTAAAAATAAACCGAGCCTGGGGAGCTGAGCACCGCAGCGCTGTCACCCTGCCAGCCTGGTGTCCCCATCCCTCCCGTGCCCTGTGACCCAACACAGCCCAGGGGTGCCCCAAAGCCCAGCCTAACCATGCCTGGGGTACCCCCACCTGTGTGCACCCCCAAAATAACCATCCCCCAGCTCTCCCAGCACATCCTGAGTCAGCCAGCCTGAAATATCAACAGACACAGAGGAGCAGGCGACCCAGATTCGGCCAGACCTTCCCCAATTTCATCTTCAGTTGGATGATGAGGTTCCAACCAGCACAAAAAAACCAATCCAGCCCCTCAGCTCCCCTAAAAGCAAAGTTCCTGCTTGTCCAGAGCAGCCTCTTCTCACATTTTACTGCCCCACTGCCCCCCAAACTCTCACAGATCCACCAAAATTTAAACATAAACRTGGAGGCTCAAACCCTGCCCCATCCCAGACATAGCATGGGTGACAAATCCTCTCCAGAGCCTGAAATTTGGGATTTATTTGGCTGCTCTGAGAGGTGAGAAGGGGAATTTGGGGGAGCTGTGGAGAGGAACCCAAAGAGTTGGAGGGAGCTGAGCCAACCCCGTTCTGTGCCTGGTTCTGCAGGTCAGATTTCTGGCTGATCCATGCTCAACATCCCATAAATATTCCTGACTCCACAACTGCAATAAAGCTGTGCCAGAGTCAGCTGGATCATCCTCTGCCTCATGCACCAACCACGAAATTACAGGTTYCTGTCAGAGGCTCTTTATTAAAAGGTGATTTCACGGCAGCTGCAGGGGGTGATTTTCAAACCTGAGCCGGATCTGCTGGTCCAGCAGATTTTTTGCATCGTTCTCAGCCCTCTTCAACCACCCACCTTCTGTGCTCTGACTGCGTTTAACTCACACGTGAAACCCAGTGCGTCTCAAAGTGGCTGACAGGAGCTGCACCCGCTTCCTGTCACTGTGCTGCTGTCACCCCCAAAATCCTGTTCCCAAAATCTGCAGGCCCCGCTAACCCCGTTCCTAAAAACTGCATCCCCTGCTAACCCCATTCCCAAAATCTGCATCCCCTGCTAATCCTGATCCTAAAACCTGCATCCCCTGCTAATCCTGTTCCTAAAACATGCATCCCCCTGCTAACCCCGTTCCTAAAACCTGCAGCCCCTGCTAGTCCTGATCCTAAAACCTACAGGCCCCACTAACTCCGTTCCCAAAACCTTCTAACCCCGTTCCCAAAACCTTCTAACCCTGTTCCCAAAACCTGCAGCCCCTGCTAACCCCGTTCCTAAAAACTGCATCCCCTGCTAATCCCATTCCTAAAACCTGCATCCCCTGCTAATCCTGATTCTAAAACCTACAGGCCCCGCTAACCCCGTTCCCAAAACCTTCTAACCCCATTCCCAAAACCTGCAGCCCCCACTCCATTCCCAAAATCTGAATCCCCTGCTAATCCCATTCCTAAAACCTGCAGCCCCCTGCTAATCCTGTTCCTAAAACCTACAGGCCCCACTACCCTGTTCCCAAAACCTTCTAACCCTGTTCCCAAAACCTGCAGCCCCCTGCTAACCCCGTTCACAAAACCTGCTAATCCTGTTCCCAAAACCTGCATCCCTCACCCCGTTCCCAAAAACTGCAGCCCCTGCTAACCCCTTTCCTAAAACCTGCATCCCCTGCTAATCCTGATCCTAAAACCTACAGGCCCTGCAAACCCCATTCCCAAAACCTTCTAACCCCATTCCCAAAACCTGCAGCCCCCACCCCATTCCCAAAATCTGCAAACCCCATTCCCAAAAGCTGTAACCCCCTCCTCTCCCCCATACCCGGAGCCTTCTCAACCCTTCTTCCCAAACAAACCAAACCCCAAGAACTCGGACACCTTTTCCCAGTTTTTAATTTTCCTTTGGGCTGGATGAGCCACAGCCACTTCTCTGCCCATCTCCAAAGGTTCAGTGATCAGAAATATTTCCCATTTTTAGAGTTTCCTTAATTCCCTTGGAACCTGCATGTTTTTTGCTGAGAGATTTTTCTAAAATTGCTGGATTAGAGCRTTCCAGGGGCACTGGGGACCAAAGRACACGAGAGAAAATCCCTGCTGCTCATGCCCGGGGTGAGTATGGCTCCACAGATCTCAAAATCCCCCAAAACACAAATTAACCAAACTAAATCTTTAAAAAAAAACCCACAAATTAAAGCTTTGCTGTCACCCTGAGCTGTCCAAGAGAAGCTGCAGACGTGGCTCTCTGTCATCATCTCACTCACAATAACACATGGGCTCACAGAAACGCTCTCAACTGCAGCTTTTTATAGAGAAAAACTCTTCCTGCCTGAGCAATCTCCACCTGCTATTGATCCAGATGACGCATTGGATTCCTATAAATGAGATTGGAATTTATATTAAAAAAAAAAAAAATAAAAGAGAAGATTTTCTGTTTCTCACAGGGCGTTTGTTTCTCGTGTTTGACAGCTCCGTGCGTGCATCACTTGGGATTTTGCTGTGGTTGAAGTGAATTTTTTAGAAGGAATTTTTTAAAGGAATTTTTAAAAGGAATTTTTAAAGGATTTTTTTAAAGGAATTTTTTAAAGGAATTTTTTTAAAGGAATTTTTTAAGGGTGGGAGCAAAATATCAGGGTGTTCTATCACCCATTGCCTGTTGTTTTCTGGGGGATTTTGGAATTCTGGAGTGGTTTGGGTTTGAAGGGACCTTAAAGCCCACCCAGTGCCACCTTGGCCATGGCAGGGACATTTCCCAGAGTGTCCCAAATCCTGTCCAACCCTGGGTACTCCACAGCTTCTCTGGGCACCCTCCCAGGGTGGAATTTCTCCCCAAAATTCCATCTAAACCCACTTTCTCTGAGTTTTAACCCATTCCCCTCAGTCCTGTCAACTCGGAAATAATAAAACACAAATAAAACCGTGGCCAGCTTGGAATCAGAGGCACATTCCTGATGCTGCAGGCTCAGTGATCTTCCCYTGAACTGAGAGCATTTCCATCAGCTGAACTGGGCAAAAATTCCCCACTTTCACATGAAATAACCACTGATTCAGAGGAGAAAATCTCCAATTCCAGAGCAAGCCTGGATCCCCCCTCTCTGGGTAGCAAATTGAGCTGGCACTTACTCACTTCATCTCTTCCCGTAGGTAGTGAGTGCACTGATGAAGAAAACATTGTGTATTCACTTGTTTATTTGCAAAAAAAAAAAAAGGTTAAAAAAAAAATTCTATTAAAATCCTGCACCTCTGGGACTGTCTTTGAAAGGCATGTGATGTGACTCTAGGAGAGAAGTGATCAGCCTGCAATAATTTAGATGTTCCTGTTGCTATGGATACTTTCTTTAAGTGAAGCACACCATTATAATTTAAATTTCCAGTACCAAAAAAAAAAGGAAAAAAAAAAAAAAAGACAGCGCATTAAAAGTAATAAAAAATTCCAGAGACGCAACTGTTTTATTCCTTGCTGTCAGTTCTACTTGTGCTGCGACAGCGTTGGAGAAACCATAAAATTGATAAAATTACCAYGGATGAGAAGATTTGGTTCTTTTTCACATTTATTGCGTTAATTAGACAATAAATTGGGGTGGGGCCCTGGGAATGGGGCAGGAGAGGGCTCAGAGGTGACAGGAAGTGATTTTAGGGGTGGAAACACCATGAAAAAAGGCAAAAAACTCCCTGAAAAGTATCACAGGGAGGATTTGAAAGGAAAAACTTCGCCTGGAGTGGTGTCACCATCRTGGGATTGGAGAGGCTGTGGCTGCAGGGAGAGCTGAGGAGGAAAACTGCTGATGGGGAGGGCTGGAAAGGTGAAAAAATAAATAAATCCCTGGAGGCAGAAAGGGAGAAATGTGGAGTTTGTAGAGTCTGGTTGGAAGGGGAGGAAGGAAAATCTTCTGGGGCAGCTCGGGGAGTCTGAAATGGAAACTCTGAAGGCAAAAAATGGGGAGAGATGAAGACTTTGGGGAGCACATTGGGGTTTTGGGGAGCCCATCGGGGTGTGAGCAGCGCTTTTGTCCCCTTTCCACCCCTTCCCCTTAGGCTGAGCYTGGGGGCTGCAAAGCCGAGCTTTAAAATCCCCGTTTCTCCTCCTCACTCATCTTTTCCCAGCTCACAGCGGGGTGGGCGATAAACGAGGGCTCAGCCGGGATTTCAGAGCCAAAGCTCGATCAGAACCGGGGGTTCCCTTCCCCAGGGAGGGGAGAGGGGCAGCCTGGCAGCCCTGGTGACAGTCACCAGCAAGGACAAGTGACAGAAGGGCTGGGGTGGCACAGCTGAGAGACTCCAGAGAGCGCTCAGGGACAGGGCAGTGCCCAAAGAGGTGCCCAAGGAGGTGCCCAAAGAGGTGCCCAAAGAGGTGCCCAGCACAGCCCTGGGCTTTATTTCTGCCCCTGGCCATGGCCCAGCAGTGGCACGTGGCCCTGGCAGGGCTTTGATCCCTTCCTGGCACTGCCATTGTCCCTCGGGCCCTGCTGGCCAAGAGCCAC
>NW_026623807.1:9384-11304 GCF_030028575.1 Malurus melanocephalus | reverse complement strand
TCAGAGTCACTCAGCTGCTTCCTAATGAATTCTTCCAGCTGACAGAGAGGGTTTTTTTCCTTCCTGCGAGCAGTTTTCAGGGAGTTCTAAAGAGCTGTCTGGGGAATGAATTAGTGCTCCAAACCCAAGTTCCAAATCTATAAAACAGATTAGTACACTTCACATAAGGCCACAAACACTGCGAGATGTCAGTGCGACTKTTTAGGATCATTAAACTTAATCTTTTAATTAGCATAAGCTTCATACCTCCATTGCTTATTTTCAGTTCCAGGGGGAGATGGAGCTTCCTGAGCCCCCTGGGAGCTGTGGCTGGCAGGGAGAAGGGACAGCAGGTACTGTCCCAAATCCATGGAATSAGCGAGGTTTGGAGGCAGAAACCAGTCCTGGACAGGCAAAAATCCACTGGGTCAAACTGGGAATTTGAATCTGTGGTGCTGCTGTTCCTCCCAGCCTGGCAAAACAAATCCCTCCTTGTGCTGGTGCTGCTGTCAAAGCCAAGGGAGCTTTAGAGGGGTCTGAGGTGAGGGACCCGGAGCTGCAGCATTGCAGGGAGGTTCTTTTTTGGGTAAACAGCTTCTCAAGAGGAGTTCCAGGCACTGCTGACCTTGACCATCGGGACCATCGCCTTRGGCTCGAGTTCTAAAGTGCAAAATTGGGAGAGTCTTTGGGTTCAAACGCCTCGATGGCCCCGTGGGTGCGGTGACAAAGCTCTGTCCCTCACTGTCCCACGTTGCTGTGAGCCCCTCCCCGGGCTCAGGCAGTGCTCAGGATTCAGGGCTGGGAGCTTTTTCCATCCACAGCCCATTTTTGGAGAGCTCTGAGGTGCAGAGAGGCACTGCTGAGGGTCCCCAYCCCTCCCCAGAGCTCGTGTAAACGCTCAATAAATACATCCAAGAGCATCTGGTGGTGCAGAGAAAAGCCAGGTACAAAAAAAAAAAAATTTGGGAAGCTTTGGTCTGAACTGGGCTGGGACATCCTCGGAGCCCCTCTGGAGGTTTCCCAGCGGGGGGAAGAGCGCCATCCGCAGGTTTTGGGTGGGCACTGCAGGTTCCTGGGGGTCTCAGAACAGGAACAGATCGTCCTTCTCAGCAGCTCCRGGGTCCATCTGGTTCCAGTCCACAGGGGACAGAGTCTCTGCACTCTGCATGTCCTGAGCTGACAGCCCCGTGTCCAGAACCTGAGGGTTGGTCCGAGACTGGGCCAGCCTGAGGGGCAGAAAAATGGAGTGAAATGGGGTAAAACGGAGAAAAACAGAGAAAAACTGAATGAAATAAATGGAGAAAAACAGAGAAAAATGGAGTGAAATGGGGTAAAACAGAGAAAAACAGAGTCAAACAAATAGAAAAAAAAAACAGAGAAAACAGAGAAAACCAGAGAAAACAGAGAAAAATGGAGAAAAACGGAGTGAAACAGAGTGAAACAGGTAAAACAGAAAAACAGAGAAAAAAGGAGAGTAAACCAGAGAAAAACGGAGAAAAATGGAGTGAAACAGGGTAAAACGGAGAAAAATGGAGTAAAATGGAGAAAAACTGAGTGAAACAAATGGAGAAAAATGGAGAGAAACGGAGAAAAACAGAATGAAACAGAGAGTAAACCAGTGAAAACCAGAGAAAACCACAGTGAAACAGAGTGAAACAGAGTAAACCAGTGAAAAACAGTGAAAAAACAGAATCAGAGTAAAATAAAGTAAAAACACAGAGCAAAACAGGAAAACAGAGTAAAACAGAGAGTAAACCAGAGCGAAACCAGAATGAAAACATGAATGAAACACAGAGCGAAACAGAGAGGAAACCACATTAAAAGTGAGATAAAGGCCCAGCTTTCAATAAAGAAAAAAATGTGCAGCGAGGATGATGTGGCAGGAACGATTTTGGGAGTGCTGGAGGATGAGCAGCCCARATTCTGAGTCAGCAGAGAGCC
>NW_026623807.1:3535-8506 GCF_030028575.1 Malurus melanocephalus | reverse complement strand
GAGAGAAAAGGAGAATGAACACTCTGAATCTGTAGGAACAGCCTTGGCAAGGAGGAGCAGCCACCCCAAGAGCTCGGGGAATTAAATTCCCTATCACACACAGCCTCTTCCCTCCTTAAAAGGTTGTCAAAATATTTGGCTTATCAGGCAGCCTTCAAGCCTATCTTTCAATTACCAGCCCAGGCTCTGATGGGGCAGCAGCCTGGGTCAGATCACAGCCCCGATTAGATTAAGGAGCATTATTAAAATCCAGTCACCAGTCAAGGCTTTGGGGCTGCTCCCAACGGGGAAAAGGAGTGATGAGAATTACCTTGAAAACGCCTCGTCGAGACCATCATCCATTTCCTTTGTGAAAAGATAAAAGGAGAGACAAGGAGTTGCTAAGAGAGCTGCACAAAGGTGGATTTAGAGAGATCTGGCTCTGCACTTAAAAAATATCGGTTCCTGAGTGCTTCAAACCCTCCTCTGCAATCTCCCTCCCCGGGCAGCTTTTCTCTCTGTTCCTGTCCCAAATTCCAGGGGAAAAGGTGAGCTCCAGGTGGGGCAGATCCCCCAAATCAACCCCAGGAGGGGAGCACAGGATAACCCAGCCCTGGCTCCCTCAGCTCTGCGGTTTCTGCTCCCAGGAGGGAGCTCCAGGAGTCCTTTGGGGCTTTTCTGGATCAGGAACACGAGAGCAGCTCTGCACTGGCACAGAGGGGCCCTAAAAGCAGCTTTGGGATCCTTCATCTCTGCTCTGTCCCTGAGGAGTCCCAGGGAAAGCACCAGAATTGCTTGGGACAAAGATTTTCCACCTTTGTGCGAGGGCAGAACAGACCATGCCCAAAACCCTGTGATGAACTTACAGAATTAACATAATTAATAATGAAAACTCTGTAAGTAGGGAGGGATTGGAGATTGCTGAGAAGCCTCCAGCATTTGATTCAGGCTTAGGGCTGATCTTCAGGTTTAACCTTCAGGTTTAACTCAGGCTGGAGGAGCAGAGGCATTTATCCTTCAATTGCCCAAATTCAGCAGGCAGGAGGCTCCAGAGCAGGGCTGGGGTGGGATCCTGGGTTAAGCTGGGCTCAAAGATCAGCCCCAGCCTGGTTGGTGCTCAGAGATCCTGGGATGGGTTGGGTGGGAAGGGACCTTAAATCAGGGACACCTCACACTGTCCCAGGGTGCCCCAAACCCCGTCCCAGCCTGGCCTTGGGCACTGCCAGGGTGCTCCAAACCCCATCCCAGCCTGGCCTTGGGCACTGCCAGGGATCCAGGGCTCTCTGGGCACCCTCTGCCAGGGCCTCCCACCCTCCCAGGAAGGAATTCCTTCCCAAAATCCACCCTACACCACCCCTGAAGGAGCAGCAGAGACAGAGGAGGCTCCTGACAGATGCACTCCCAAGGTTCCATCATTAATTTTCCATCAAAAGCCCAGAAAACAATTAAGGACTGAGGACATTTCCAAGGAGCCATCCAAGCTCCCACAGCCACAAACAAGAGCAGGGAAAAATGAGAATAACCATGAGCATAAATACAACCTGGTTTTAGTGAGCAGTAAACAAAAGCCATCAGCATAATGACTTTTCCTCCTGAACAGAGCAGCTGGGGGGGGTCTCTCAATTAAGTGAAAAACCACAGGGAAATGTTGTTCCAAACCCAGGAACACTCAATCAGCAATGAGTTTGGCACAGGGCTCTGCCCCTCTGCTCATTTATCCCTACAAAGGGCACTCAGGGATGGTGGTGAGGTGTGGGCAGCTCTGAACCCTCCCTGAGCAGCTCAGCCCCCCCAGAGCCCCCCAGAAAATGCCCCAGTTTGGAACTGGGGTGCTCCTGTGTCCCTTACCCACACCACGTTGTTGTTGACCGAGGGGCTGGGCCCAAAGCTGCTGTTGTCCAACTGGGGGGACTCAGTGCTGCTTCCCAGGGGGGACCTGGCAGGGTCTTCAAAATCCAGCAAATTCCCCGTGGCTGCTGCTGTGAACAGAGCAGGGAGAGGATGAGTGGGGACAGACCCAGCCAAAGCTTCCTGCAGGGGTGGAATCAAAGGGTTGCAGCCAATTCCTTCAGAATGGCCCCAAATCTCAGCTCTGAGCGGGCTGTGGGTTATCCAGGATGTCCAGAGCAGCACCTGAGACCCCTCAGTGGGGAYTCAGAGGGGGCTCATCCCTCCAGCAGCCCTTGGGAAGGCTCCTGGGTGCCCAGTCCTGCTCAGGATGAACCCCAGGTTATCCCATTCCCATCCCCTGGGCCATTTCCCCAGCTCAGCCCAAGGCATTTCACAAAGCTCCCCTGGGCCATTTCCCCAGCTCAGCCCAAGGCATTTCACAAAGCTGCCCCAGGATTTTATAGGGCTGAGGGCAAATCGTGCACGGGGTGAAATTCAGAGCGTGGGGGAACCTCCAACCTCACCCTGGGAGCAGCTCTGGAGCATCCCCAGGCAGATCCTGGAGCCCATTCCCACCCCCACAGCAGCCCCATCCCCATGTGCCACCCTTTGGGAGCGATTCCTGCCATCCTGAGCCTTCCCAGGAAGGAGCAAGACGTGCCAGCCTGGAAGCAAGCCCAGTTTAATGCTATTTTATTCCGTGCCAAATCCTCTTATCTGCGTGGCCAGCATGGCAGAGGGATCAGCCTTTTGTCCCACTTCTGCACCCMGCAGGATCCCGAGCCAGGCCCTCAGTGAGGAGGGGATTTATTATTTTTATTATTTATTATTTATTATTTATGATTTCAGTTTTATTTCCCACCCTCCCAGCTGTCCCCTCTCTCAGCGTGGGGAGCGTTTGGGGTCTGACACAGCCCCAAAACCGAGTTTGGGATGTGCAGAGCYCCCAAGGACACCACAGCCACCTGCTCTGGGGCAAGAATGACCAGATTTGGGGTGGGACAGGAGGTTTTTGGGAGAGAAGGGGAGCCAAGAGCTCTGCAGGGACTGAAGGGCTGATCCTGCAGCCTCAGAGCCCTCTGGGGCTCAGGGAAAACCCCTCAGGGGTTTGGGGGGAAATGTTGGGGGAAACTGCCTGTTTATGTTCTGTTGGGAGAAATCCTTCATCCCTGAGGCCTTTCCAGGAGAAATCCCCCATCCCTGAGGCCCTTTTATCCCTTTCCCTGCCATGTTCAGGGCAAATCCCCCATCCCTGAGGCCCTTCCCATCCCCATCCCTATCCCTATTCCCAACCCCATTCCTGAGGTCTGTCCAGGGCAAATCCCCAATCCCAATCCCATCCCCAATCCCATCCCCATCCCAATCCCATCCCATCCCAATCCCCAATCCCATCCCAATCCCAATCCCAATCCCAATCCCAATCCCACCCCACATCCCTGGGGTCACTCACGTGTTCCCGGTCTGGCCGGATCCCCCGATCCGGGGCCGCCCGTCCCTTCTGCCTCCAGGATGGACCTTTCCCGTTTCTCCTTCTCTGAAAAAAGACACAACCCCATCACTTTTGGGGTACAGCTCAGACAGACCCTTCTGGGTGCTTTCATCACCTCATGGAAGATGAAAATAAAAATCCCAACAGTGCCTGAGGAACCTCAGCCCCACACYGGGAAAGAGCAGAGACAAAACATGACGGATTTATGGGGCTGCCAGGACAAAATGGGGATTTAGGGGCATGGGGAAAAACACCTGAGAGCAGAAAAATCACCAGAAGCACCCTCTGCCTCCTGAGGGGAACAAAACTCACCTTCCTTGGCCGCCTGCCACAGCTCGAAGGCGATCTTGAAGGCCTGGGCCACGGTGAGGGTGACAGCCTGGGCCTGTGGGGACAGAGGGGACAGARAGGGGACARARAGGGGACAGAGGTGTTAATGGGGTCACCCTGGAGTTCACCCCAAGCTGGGCTGGGCCCTGCTGCCCCCAGGATGGGGACAGAGCAGCCCCAAAACAGCTCCAAAACAGCCCAAAATCACCCCCAAAACAGCCCAAAACAGTCCAAAATCACCCCCAAAACAGCCCAAAACCAGCCGCAAAACAGCTCCAAAGCAGCCCCAAAACAACCCAAAAACAACCCAAAAACAGGCTCAAAACAGGCCCAAAACAGCTCCAAAACCCGACCAAAACAGGCCCAAAGCAGCCCCAAAGCAGCCCAAAAGCAGGCCCAAAACACTCCCAAAGCAGCACTGGAGTCCCCCAGCCCCAAAGCAGCCCCAAAACAGCCCAAAACAGTCCAAAAACAGCCCCAAAACAGGCCCAAAACAGCCCAAAAACAGCCCAAAAGCAGCCCCAAAGCAGCACTGGAGTCCCCCAGCCCCAAAGCAGCCCCAAAACAGCCCAAAACCAGGCCTAAAACAGGCCCAAAAACGGCCCACAACAGTGCAAAAATAGGCCCACAGTAGCACTGGAGCCCCCCAGCCCCAAAGCAACCCCAAAGCAGCCCAAAACAGCCCAAAAAACAGGCCCAAAACAGTCCAAAACCAGCCCCAAACCAGCCCCAAAAACAGCCCCAAAACAGCCCCAAACAGCTCCAAAACAGCACTGGAGTCCCCCAGCCCCAAACAGCTCCAAAACAGCCCCAAAACAGCCCCAAAGCAGCCCCAAAACAGCCCCAAAACAGCCCAAAACCAGGGCCAAAACAGCCCCCAAAACCAGCCCCAAACCAGCCCCAAAAACAGCCCCCAAAACAGCCCAAATCCAGCCCCAAAACAGGCCCAAAACAGGCCCAAAGCAGCCCCAAAACAGCCCAAAACCAGCCCAAAACCAGCCCCAAAGCAGTCACAGTGGCAGCAATGACAGCAGTGACAGTTACAGTGACAGTGGCAGCAGTGACAGTGCCAGCAGTGACAGTGGCAGTGCCACCTCCACGAGGAGCAGGCAGCGCTCAGGAGCAGCCTCAGAACGAGCAACGCTCCCCACACACTCCCGGAGCCCCAGGGCTGAGTTTGTTTTACCAAACACTGAATTAAACAAACCCCAAACCCGAGCTGAGCCTGCAGGAGATGCTGGGGACACAAAGAGGGCACAAATCCCCCAAAAATCACAGGGAAG
>NW_026623807.1:0-1304 GCF_030028575.1 Malurus melanocephalus | reverse complement strand
GCCCTTCCAGCACCCCCGGATCAATGCTGGACAGGCACAAATCCCGTGGATATAACTCAGCCCTGCCTGTGACAGCGGCCAGCTGTGCCCTCAGGCTGCTGGCAGCACACCAGGGACAGTGACACTGCTGGAGCCACCCTAACAGGGACAGTGACACTGCTGAGCCACCCCATCAGTGACAGTGACACTGCTGGAGCCACCCCATCAGGGACAGTGACACTGCTGAGCCACCCCATCAGTGACAGTGACACTGCTGGAGCCACCTCATCAGTGACAGTGACACTGCTGGAGCCACCTCATCAGGGACAGTGACACTGCTGGAGCCACCCCATCAGGGACAGTGACACTGCTGGAGCCACCCTAACAGGGACAGTGGCACTGCTGGAGCCATCCTAACAGGAACAGTGGCACTGCTGGAGCCACCCCATCAGTGACAGTGGCCATGCAGGAGCCCGTCCTGCCCAGTTCAGTGACAGTGACCATGCTGGAGCCCCGTCCTGTCCCCCCAGACCCCAAGCAAGGCCGGCCCCAGCCCCTCACCTGTAGATGGACACGTTCTCGATGAGCTCGTTGGTGCTGCCGTCCCTCAGGACGATCCCCCGGGGTGACACCTTCAATGTCACCTTCTGCAGCTTCTTCCCGCTGGCCTTGGCCTTGGGGAGGGAACGGGGACAGGGAGCTCCAGGGTTTAACCCTGCTGCTCTCGGGGTGAGGAGAGGCTCTGCTGCCACCCCAAACAGCTCTGGGGCAGGATGAGCGCAGCAGGTCAGAGCCTCCTCAGCCCAGGGTCACCCCCAGGGTCACCCTCAGTGTCACCCTCAGTGTCACCCCCAGGGTCACTCATCTCCAGGGTCATCCCCAGGGTTACCCTCAGTGTCACCCTCAGTGTCACCCCCAGGGTCACCCACACTGCTGGAGGGGCTGGGACTGCAATCTCGCGCACCCACAGCTGCAATCCCAAACCCTCCTGGAGCTGCAATTCTGATCCTCCAGAGCTGCAATCCCGACCCCAAAGAGATGCAATCCCGATCCTCCTGGAGCTGCAATTCTGATCCCCCAGAGATGCAATCCCGACCCTCCAAAGCTGCAATCTTGAGCACCCAGAGCTGCAATCCCGACCCCCCCAGAGCTCCAATCCCAACCTCCAGAGCTCCAATCCCACCCCCAGAGCTCCAATCCCAAACCCTCCAGAGCTGCAATCCCAAACCCTCCAGAGCTGCAATCCCAAATCCTCCTGGAGCTGCAATCCCAAACCCTCCAGAGCTGCAATCCCAAACCTTCCAGAGCTGCAATCCCAAATCCTC
>NW_026623806.1:403610-419582 GCF_030028575.1 Malurus melanocephalus | reverse complement strand
GGCCGGTTCTGGGGACAGCCTCCCCCACCCCTGCCCTGTGTGTACACTCACTGGTGCCGGGGCGGATGTCGGACATGTCGATGAGGGGCCCCGTGTTCTGGATCAGGGCTGGGTGATGCAGAGAGACGCCCGTGCAGAAGCTCTGGGGGTTCACGGCCTGGCTGAACTCCGTGTCGGTCACCGGGATGGTGGCTTTGTCATCCCCTGTGGGAGGAAGCTGCAGCTCAGGCCTCTCTCTGCCCAGGCGATGTGGGCACCTGCTGGCCCACACTCGGCCCATCCATGGCACCCCAGCACTGCAGGGCAGGAGGAGATGGGAGCTTGGGCTGTGCTTACCCAACTGCTTGATGCCTTCCTTGTCCTCGATGAGGAGCTGAACCCGCGGGATGTCGATGTGCAGGCGGGGGCCCTGCGGGGGTCCCTTCACCGGCGTGTCAAAGCTGCGGTTATTCTTGCTGTGAGTGAGAGGGGACGCAGACCCGCCCATTACCGGACAGAGCCCCGGCGTCTCCAGCCGGGGAAGGGCTGGGGATTGCCACCAGCCAGCCCACCCGGGGCTCAGCTCTGCCCAGGCAAGCTCCAGTGTGGGTGCTGGCACCCTCGGGCAGGCAGGAGCAGCTGCTGTGCTGCAGAGGCACTGCCACAACATTCACAAGTGGGAGTCCCAGAAGTTCTGAGACTGAGTGAGGGCTGCACCGGGGCTTGAAAGCCACCAGGACCACCCCCAGCACCAACCATTCCCCTGCCTGCCCACCCAGACACAGACACAGGCAGATACGAGACTCACCTGATCAGCATTTCTGCCAAACTCTTCGCATCTGTATAGGAGACACAAAAACCAAGGAATTTTATTTTAGGGAGTTGTTTAGGGCACAACGACACAGCCCAGGAACAAAATCTGGGGTCCCATGTGCTGTGCCTCTGAATCCCATCTCACCTCGAAGCCTCTTCAGCCGCTTCTCCTTCCTCTTCTTGCGGATGATGAAGAGCAGGGCCACTCCCAGCGTGGCCAGGATCACGGGGCAGGCGATGGTGAACAACTTCTTCACGTCATCACTTTCCCCTTGGGCAGACTTGATCGGGGGGATGGTGCCTAGGGCAGAGCATGGCACTCAGCACCCTGGGCTCCCCAGTTTGGTGTCATTTGCCCCCTGGTTTGGTGTCATTTGCCCCCTGGTTTGGTGTCATTTGCCCACCCCGTGTCCCCCACTCACTGCCGTCGTAGTCCAGCGTGGCGAACTGCGTGGTCTCGTTGCCGCAGCCGGCGCTGTTGCAGGCCTTCATGCGCAGCTCGTACCAGGTGGCCTCGCGCAGCTCGGTCAGGAACACCTCGCTGGAGCTGTTGGTGCGAAGGCTCTGCCACACCCAGTTGCCTTTGGGCCGGTACTCCAGCACGATGGCGGTGATGGGGCAGCCCCCGCTGCTCCAGCCCTGCAGGTTCAGCCGGGCGTGCGTGGAGTTGATGTGCGTGAAGAGGTGCTGGTCCTTGCTGAAGGAGGGCTCTGCGGGACAGGGGCTGTCAGGAGGGTGGGGAGGGGACAGCGGTGTCCCCAGCGGGGCAGGGGCAGGGTCAGGGCGGGCCGGGCTCACCTCTGCCGTGGGTTTTGGCCTCGATGATCTCGCTGATGCGGCCGGCGCCCACGCTGTTCTTGGCCGCCAGCTTCACCTTGTACCAGGTGCCGCACTTGAGGCTCTCCAGCTTGAAGGAGCGCTCCGAGGAGCTGATGAACACATCCTTCCACTCCTCGCTGTTGTCCACCGAGTACTGGAGCACGAAGCCTGCGGGGTGAGGAGGGGGATGGGTGGGCACATGGGGGAGGGGAAGGGCTGTGGCTGGCACAAAGCTGTGCCCAAGCCCAACGCAGCCTTACTCCACCAATTCCTGCCTTACTCCACCAATTCCTGCCTTACTCCACCAATTCCTGCCTTACTCCACCAATTCCTGCCTTACTCCACCAATTCCTGCCTTACTCCACGCTCACGAGTGGTGGTGGTGTAAACTGCCTGCTCTGCCCACCACACACACCCAGGCAGGAGCCACAAACAAGAGCAGCGTGGGCACCCCTACAGAGCCCCCTGGTCACCCCTGGCCTGCCCCCAGCGCTCCCAGGACGGCCCCACTGCCCATTCCCACACGCTGTGATTGACTGGTGCGAGGCTATAAAGGGAAAGCCGGAATTAAGCAGCTCCCTCGGGAGGCTGCAGGGAAGTTGCTTCTGTCATTGCACACCGCCTCCTCTCCCGTGATGAGGAGTATTAGGAAGCACACTGTGTCCTAGATGAGCAAACCTGTTACGCTGCCGTCAACAAAGCGCCTGGAGACGGCTGCTCCGAGCTCCCGGGAGGGACACAGGGACACAGGGACAGCCCCGAGGGCATCGGGGCATCCCAGGGCAGCACATCCCCACTGCCCCGGCCGTGCTGACCAAAAACCGAGAGGTTTGGCTATTTTTGCAGGATATGTAGCCAATTCTCCAATAAAAATAGCAGGGAAGAGTAGGCTTCCTGCCTTGCTGTGTGCATAATGAGCTGCACAATGCAGGGCTGGCAGGACCACCTCCAGTGCCAACACCACCCAGGTACCACCGTGGTGATTCCAGAGTGTTCACACCAAGGATTTCTGTCAACACCCAGCCCCAGCTTGGGAAAAGCAGTGGGGATGTTTTTCACACCTTCCCAGTGCCAAGGATTCCCTGTGGACCTTCCCAAGGCCATGGGCACGTGGTTCCCAGCAGTGCCAACACCAGCCCCGACACCCCCACACCACCCACCCCGGTGCCTGCCACTGCTTATTTATTTATTTTGTACATGCGGCGTGTTTTTAATATTTCTAATCCAATTATAACCAAATTTATCAACAGAGTCCGCTGGAGTGAAAGGCTGCTGGCTGGGGAGATTTGCTTGTAATTACTTTCATGCTTTTAATTAATTGTAAGCGAGGTCTCCTTCCTCGCTCCCCGCTCCCCCCTCCACACGCAGCTGTTTCAACGTATAATTCATGAGATGAATCAGAGCAGAAAGGAGACTTGGGAAAGCTGGGATGCTCCTGGAGCCCTCCCAAAGCCCCCAGCCTGTCAGGGATGCGGGACAATTCCTGCTCTGGTGGGTTCAGAGTGGCACCAAGGCCAGGAGACACGGAGCAGCACTGGGGCTGGCCCTGGCCACCAGCACCCAATGATGTGCCACTCATCAGCTACCTCAGTCCCTGCAGCTTGTCCAAAAAACCTCACAAGCCCCTCTTTAGGGCTGGCAGCCCCTGCTAAGAGCTCAGAGGCATCAACCTTACTCTGAAGCATTTCTGAGGCAGTTTGGAGAGGGAAAAACTGAGGTGCAGAGTGAAAAATGCGGCACAGTGTGCCTGGAAATATGTTCTATGAGAATGGAACCAGTCATGGTTCTGGAATGAGTGTCCCATCACTCACAGCAGCCCTACCTCGGATGGAGCTGCCCCCATTGTCCCCAGGGATCCAGGCCAGCGTGATGGACGATGCCGAGGTCTTGGACACAGTCAGGCGGGGCTGGTCCGGGGGCACTAGGGAGGAGGGAAAGCTCATGAGCACCCCACACATGCTCACACACCCCAAATTGTGCCCCCAAAATGCCAGTGAGACCCCTCACTCATGCCTGGACTGGCACAAGCCTGCGAGGACAGACCCGGGCACCAGTCAGCGGGGATGGAGCGTGTCCAGGCAGGGCACACACAGAGGTGGAGCCCTCACCTTGCACCAGCAGGTTGATGATGATGGTGTCAAAGCCCCAGGTGTTGGTGGCAGTGCAGGTGTAGTAACCCGAGTCCTCGGCTTTCACCGAGCGCAGCACCAGCGTCCCGTTGGCCTGGATCAGGCGGTGGCCGTCCACTGTCACCGGGATGGCAGAGTCCTCGCTGCTGGCAGAAGGGCCACRTGAGCCGTGTGTGACACAGCCAGGGCCACATGAGCYGTGTGTGACACAGCCAGGGCCACGCAGCTGGCACCAGCCCCTGGCACAGCCCCCTCCATACCTGTCCTTGGTCCATTTGATGGCAGGGACCGGCTCCCCGACGGAATTGCACGGCAGCCTCACGTCCTTCATCCACGGCGTGGTGACGGTGCCTCCGAAGGAGATGATCTTGGCGGGGGCTGGGGGACAAGGAGGAGGTCAGCCTGGGGCGGGGGCTCATGCACAGACCCTCCAAGGTGTGAGCAGACCCCGCGCTGCCCCTCCCTGCCCTGGGGTCACCCCGCCGCTGCTTCCCGTGGCGCAGGACACAGCAGAGGACGTGTCCCCCAGGCTGGCAGCCCGTACCTTTGCTCGCAGGCTCGATGGTGACCTTCTCGCTGATGTTGCCGCGGCCGGCGGAGGTGACGGCGGCCACCCAGAGCAGGTACTGCTGCCCCCGGTTCAGGTGGGCGATGCGGTAGAACAGCTGGTCTGGGCTGGTCTCGTACTCGCTGGGGGCCTGCGGGGAGCGACACGGCGGAGGTGAAGCCTCGGTGAGACCCTCAGCGCATCACCCGGAGCTCAGCCCCACACCCTGCTCCGGTTTATCCTGCTCAGCTCTCCGCGCATCGCTCAGTGCCGCCCAGAGCCAGCTGGTGTCGTGATTCCTCCAGGGAGCCGGGCTGCAGCCCGAGGAACAGATGGCTGCACCGTCGTGGCTTCTTCCCGGCAAAGGACGTTTGCCTGGCACATGCCAAGCTGCAGCGGGGCCAGCCCGGAGGCGACCCCAGCCGGGCTGGCCCGAACCCTCTGCGGTCACAGCGAGAGGACGAGGGGTCCCCAAAACCACGTGGGATCACTCCTGCATCACTGACAGCGACTGCCCCAGCCCTGCGGTGGCCCTGGGGACAGGGCTGGCTTGTACTGGGGCCAGTCCCCATCGCACCGGGGCAAGTCACCCTGCCCCGAGCACGCCACGAGGGGAAGGAATGGCTGGCGCTGCACCCGACTGTGCCACCGCGGCAGCACCGGGCACGGATGGGGCTCCACGACCCCCGTGGCACAGGGTGGGTGCATTTAAAGCTGACCACTCATGCATTCACCATCGCACACACGTGTCCTTACAGGGACATGGATGTGAGTGTACCCCAAAGCAGACACACCTATATGAATATTGTATAGTATACATAATTTTTTTTTTTTTACCCAAATGACAGTTTTGACAAGATGCCAAGAAAACAATATCGGATCCCAGCGGTTTTACCAGTTGCTTTGATGAAAAGATTATGTTGCCCTGGAAACCAGAGGCTCAGATAGTGAAATGAGTTTGAGAAGGAGCTTTTGATAAGCACTAGTCTGCAGACCTCCCATCAACCTCTCCCTCACCAAGGAGGGATGGGGCCAGGTTGGATTTTTACTCATTTTCCGTCAGCTGCTGGCATGTTTCCCCCTCTGGAGCAAGCGCTGAGCAGGGCAGATGCCAAGGGATGGGAACAGAGAGATGATGGGACCATTCCCTGCTGCAGTGCCCATGGATGCCCTTGGACAATTCCGCAGTGCACCCCAAGAGCTCTCTGCTGCTGCTGCTGCTGCCTGGCATCAGCTCTCCCTCCCGTTCCTGCTTGGCCCGCTCAGCATTCCCTGGCACACTGTGGTGATTTCCAGCCCCATTCCCATCACGTACCGGCTGCCCCGAGCCGGGGCTGGAGCAGAAGATGGTGTATTTGCGAATGATGCCGTTGGGCTTGGCTGGTGGCAGCCAGGACACCACCACGCTGCTGGCAGAGGATGGCACCGCCTTGATCCCGGCTGGGGGACCTGGAACTGAGGAGGGAGAGCGTGGCTGAGCTGGTACCGGGAGATGTGACAGCAAGGTGGGAGATGTGACAGCATCCTGCTGTGGGGCTGGCATCCCAGCCACACCCTGGGCAGCAGCTGCTGGTGTCACAGCACAGGCAGGGACACGTCTGCCTCTCCACGGGTGGCTCCGCTCCCCGTGTGAGCTGGAGGCAGGAGGGTTAATTGCAGCCCAAGCTCTGGTTTAGAAATCATGATTGGCTTTTAATGGCCATCTCCTTAATCTGTCAGCCGTACCCTGCCCAGCTGCGCCTCCCTCCCAGCATCTGGCGCTTCCTAGGACACAGGCCCAGGGATGCTCTGCTAGAGAGCTAATGGCATTAAAGTAGGGCAGGCGGGGTGTAAATATTTAAATATCCGCACTTAAGGAAAAGAAAAAAAGGGAAAGGGAAATGCCCTGCCCGTGGCTGTACACGGGGGGTTTCCCCTGTGCCCTGGCAGCCGCTGCAGCCCTCGGGCACGAGAGAGTGGCAGTGCCACTTACTGTCCTCCTTGGTCTGGATGTAGAGCACGCTGCTGCGGACGCCGTCCCCCGCCTGCGTGTAGGCCAGCACCTGCACGCTGTAGTTGGTGAACTTCTCCATGCCCCGCAGCTCCACTCGCTCCCGCGTGGTTGTGATGTTCTGCATCTCGCCCCACTCTGCAGGAACACGCCCTGTCAGCCCCCGTGGCACCCCCGGGTCCCCTGTGTCACCCGCTCCCCACCAGCGCTCACCTCCGTCCATGTAGAGGGACCAGAAGATGACCCGGTAGCCCTTGAGCACCCCGTTGAGGGTGCTGCGAGGGGGCTCCGACCACGAGATCACGGCCACGTCCGAGGTGATGGAGATGGCCCGCACGTTCTCGGGGGGCTGGCTGGGCACTGGGCAGGGCACACAGAGGAGGACAATCAGCAGGAGGATGGAGATGCCAGGCTGAAGGAGCCGTGTGCCACGCACCCACACGGACCCCACTGCGCTGCTGGATCCCACAACCAGTGCTCTGCCTCCAGCATCCTTTCCTTCTCCTGGCCCAGCGAGGTGGATGTGAACCCTGCACTGGTGGTGACAGGGAGGATGCTTCCCAGCGAGGGGAGAGTGGGAGAGCTGGCTGGATGCGAGGTAATTAGATCCCATTGCCCCGCAAGAGGTAACTCTAATTTTTATGAGCATTTAAATGATAATACATCACCGTAACGATCCTCTTTGAAAATGATTATTGTTTCATATTACTTAGGTGCAAAAATATAAGCACCATGTAATTAGGGACAGAGTATAATAAACTAATACAGATAGTCCGTTTGAACGAAATGAAGGTAATATAATTATGGAAAAGACACTATTGCTAAAACAGGGGCCTTTGAATACCCCGGGAGGAGTGCTAATGCAGCCAGGAAACGATCGCGGTTTGACAGGCTAACGAGAGCCTTAATTAAGTATGAAAAACTGCTGAGCAAACGCACTGCAAAACTTTTTCCTCATTGTTTTTAAAACGACTGAGGCCACCAGTGAGTGTGCCCCAGATGGAAATTTGCCTGGTACTTCCACAGTGCCAAAATCCACCGTGAACCCTTTAACGGTGCCACAAACCCGGTGCCATGGGAATCCCGATACCCCTGTGCTCCTGGGGGCGGGGAGGGCGCACAGAGCCACCACCCCAGACCTGCCTGGGATGGCCAGGGAGTGACTGAGGGTCCCCAGGCGGGACCTGGCCCTGGTTTTGTCACTGGGCCACCCTTACCATCCTCCAGCGTGGTGGCGTTGATCTCGCTGGACGAGGGCCCAGTGCCCGCGCGGTTGAACGCCTGCACCACCACCCCGTACTGCGCAAACTTCTTCAGGTTGTCCAGCGTGTAGACCTCGCTGTCCCCCGTGGCCTTCATCTCCACGATGCTGTACTGCCCGTTGCTGCCCGGGCTGTTCTCCCGGTAGCCAATCTGGTAGCCACGGATCACCCCGTTCTGCAGCTCCTTCTTTGGGGCCTGARGGAYGATGAGGGCASGRTGGAGCGAYGCCACAAGGGTGGGAGGATCATAGGGCTCTTGGTGCCCCAACCACCTCTCCCCAATGGCTTTTCTCAAGTCTTTCAAGTTGTTTTCCCTCCCCACTTTTCACAGAGTGGCAAAATAGTGATAAAAAAGGTCCTGTGGGTCCTCAGAGCAACCAGAGAGGAAAGTGCTGCCTGGACAGCACCAGTCCCCAACAGGAGCAGGAGAAGCCCCAAGTCTGGCAGCCTGAGATTGAGATCAATCTTAACAATATTTCTCTGAAGCATTAAGAAATCAATAGGGTTGATTGCAAATTTATGTTACAATGCCAGGGCGATCCATCTTGCTGAAATACTCCTAAAACGAAGTGACTTATCTTTCAAGTGAATCTTACTTTTCATTAATCTGTTTTTCAGTGCTTAAGGGGAGGGGGGGGGAGAAGCTGGAACCCTAAATTTATTGACTTAGCAGTTCATTCCCAAGTCCTAACTTTATAATCAATTYTATTTTTCATTAGGCAGCTTTGGAAAAATAAATCCGATTCTAAGTTTTATTGATCTCTGCTCAAACCACTTTGCAACCCAGCACCTCAGTTTTTACATATTTATCCTCTCAGCCCGATGTTCCCCCACAGACACCCTATGAGATAATGAGGTTGTTATAAAACATGATTGATAAGRGTGTGATGAGGTGAGCTGCATGCCCACCCTCCAGGTTTTCCTTTTTCCTGGGGAATCCTTCCTGACTTTTGTGACATTGATGACATGCTTGGTGTCAGGACAAGCTGGGACAGCATTTGGCCAAGCCCCCATGGCCAGGGAAAGCCCACACACCCTCTGGGCCTTGCTCACCTTCCAGGTGACCTGGATGCTCTGGGATGTGATCGGCTGCAAGGTGACATCCATCGGAGGGCCATCAGGAGCTGTGGGGAAACAARACAGCACATTGAGAAGGTTCAGGAGCTCCTCAGCAGGAAAACCCCTGGTTTTAGGAGAGCTGTACCTCAGGCAGCCTCCCCCAGGCTGCAGCCCCGTGTTCCCCCTGCCCAGCACCCGCAGAGGGAGCGGGGAGCAGCACCTGCTTCCTCGGTGCTGATGGTGAGCTCCTTGCTGGGCTCGCTGCGCCCGATCTTGTTGAAGGAGTACATGCGGATGCTGTACACGGAGGCGGGGTGCAGGTCCACGATGTTGGCCTGGTTGATGGTCGGGGAGATGTTGCGTGTGGACTGCTTAAAATCCCAGGAATCTGGAAGAGCGGAGGAGAGCGACAGGAGGGTCAGCACCCGAATCCCATCCCGGGCCCGCAGTGCCGAGGGGGCTGTGCYCAGGCAGGTGAGGTCCCCAGGCACCTCCAGCTTTTGCACCCCTGGAGAGGTGCTGCTTCCCTCTCTCGCTGTTGTGCATCGGGGTTCGACTTTCTGCAAATATTGTCTCTTTTAATATTCCCTTTCAAATGCTCCCATCCAACCGAAATTACCATATTTCATTAATGCCGCTCTCTCCTTTCTTCATCAAAGGAAACGGGATGCAGAATATTCCCCTGGAGGCACCCGTGGGGCAGTCCCTCACCTGCCTGGGCAGGCCAGCCCCCAGCCCGCTGTGGCACAGGGAGGGGACATCACTGTCACCTACCTGACTTGTTCTTGTACTCGATATCGAACCCGGTGATGATGCTGTTGCCATCRAAGCGCTGCGTCCATCGCAAATTCATACTCCGGGCTTTCACCTCGCGGATCTCCAGCTCCGGCGGGTCAGGGGGCTCTTGGGGACACGCAGGCAGGTTAGGGACACTGTCAGGGGAGCCCCCCAGGAGCAGGGGGACCCTCTCAGTGAGGCTTTGCACTGCAGGGCTCACACATGGGGKATGGAGTACCTTGGACAGTGAGCTGGATCAAACCTCTGTCCTCGCCGTAGGAGTTGATGGCGTGACAGGAGAAGAAGACCGAGTCCCCACGGTCGGCTGGCTTCAGCTGCCAACATTCCAGGGAGAGGAGCCAATTCAGACTGAGCCACCCTGAGCACTGTCCCCTGCCTTCCCCTGCCATCACTGCCCAGAGCTGCAATCCTCACCACGGGACTCCAAACACCCCAACCCTGCTGGGCTCAGCTTTGCCATTCCCTGTGACACCCACTGGGGACCACCCGTCCTCTCCCTGCACCCCACAGTGCCACCTTCCTCCCTCCAATACCCAGCCAGACCCCCACAGGACCCCCAGGCCTCACCTTGAGGGTGGAGATGACCTCGTCGCCGTTGTCCTTGGTGGTGATGGCGTAGCGCATGTTGCGGTCGGGGTCGATGACCGTGTCCCCCTTCTCCCAGCGGATGATGATGGGCCGCTCGCCCCGCGCCGTGCAGTTCAGCTCCTTGGTCTGGCCCTTGATGGCGATGGTGGTGTTGGGGTGGGAGGTGATCATGGCCGGGACTGTGGGAGGCAAAGGGTCACCCGTGTGCCCGGGGGGACGGGCGGGTGGCACCTGTGGCTGCCCGGCCCCGCAGAGCCCGCGGACCCACCGAGGACACGGCGCATGCGGCTCTCACCGCGCAGCCCCAAGCGGAACCGTCTCGCTGCATTATACAGCTCAGGATCATAAAATAATGAAGCAGATAAATTTTATAATGCATAGCATTACACCGGGGTAGACAATAAAACGTGAAAGACAAATAACCAAGTGCACACTATAATGAAGAGAAAGCCTCCAGTCTGAGACGTGCGGGTATGAATTATTGACTAAGGTTTTACACTCCCGAGGATGAGAGGAAGAATGTTTTCCATCACGGATTTGCATAATTCACTCGTATAAACCTGGGCAGAATACAGAGCGTGATTTCCCATCAGCAAGGCCGCCTTTGCATTGCAGACATTAAGGATGATTTTTTCCCACAGCCACCCCAATATGCAAACGGGGACAGTGGGGACACCCTGTGCTTTGGTCACCAGCTGGCTGGGGTGCAGAACCCAGAGGTGCTGGAGCAGTGGGTGCAGCACAGATGGGGATGGCTGGTCTAAGCCTTGAGGATGCTGTGCTGATCCCTGGCCTGGCTTTTCCCTGCTCCACAAACCAARCCCTGGTGCCACCCCGGTGCCATGCAGTGAGCTGGCTGTGGCAGGCACAGGAGGTGCAGGCTGGGGGACTCAGGGCAGGCTGGGTAAGCAGAAAAAAATGTAATGCATAAACAAACAGCAGTGCTGAGTCCTGCAGTAATGTATGATAATGACAATCCGCAAAGGCAACACACACTGTTCTAATGGGACACAAGAGGCTCTAATGAGCTACGACTCCTCGGCTTTCTGTGGCAATGTAATTCAATTAACAGCRAAGGAAACCTTTCCTCCGGAGCTGCTGGTGTTGGAGGGGTGCAGGACAGTGTGGTGCCCAGCCTGGTGCCCGTGTGACAATCCTGCCCCGAGGGGAGCACGGCCACCCCCGAGCTGGCAGGGGAGGGCAAAGGGCAAGGATGTTGTGGCCTGGGGCACCAAAGGTTACAAGGAACAGCACAAGGCTTCTCTGAACTCTGCCCTGTGCCATGCCCAGCTCCTGCCCCTGCTCTGGCACTGGGGCAGGGTCAGGGATACACCGGGACAGAGGCAGCCCTGGGGAGGACTGTCCCAGCCCCAGCACCCCAGSAGGGTGAGGACAGAGCACAGGGACAGCCGGGGCCTCTGGCACCTGTCCCAAAGCCCAGCTGGCTGCACAGCACAGCAAAGGGCACASACAGCTGGGTCAGGGGCTCTGCATCCATCCTCGCCTCCTGCCAGACCCACTGCCCCCAGTTCCTGCCATAGAAACCATCAAGGGRCCACTCTGCAGGGTGGGATGTCCCCCCTGGGATGTCACCCCTGCACTCAGCCCCCATTTAGGCTGCAGGAGGGTGCAGCACAGAGGCTGTGTGGCCGTCAGGGGCTGTTCCTGCCCCTCAGGGCTTCAGCAGCCTTGGCTACACCGGCCCCTTCCCAGCCAGCAGGGCCCCGGGAGAGGAGCTCGTTTCAGGCTCTGCTTCGCTGAAATGCACTTATTGATGTTTGATTAAAAGCAGCTCCTTGGATGTAAACATATCAACTTCTCTCAATTGCCAGGGTCCCAAGGGAGCTGCACGTAGTCCAGAGCAGGAAAAGAGCACAACAAACCCCATGAAAGGCCCAAGCAGCTGTGAGGATAGCACAGATCGGGGCATGGGTGCCCAACACCTGCCCTGGAGCAGCTCTGCAGCTTGCAGAGAGACCACAAAGCTTGGGACTGGTTGCAGGAATCTCCAAGAGTGGCTGGGGGCTGCTTCTGACCTCTCTGTGATCCCTTCCTGGGTGCAGGGACATCAATAACGTGGCATCAGCCACAASTCAAGCAGCACTCTGGGAACACAGGTTTCCTTCGAGGAAAGGCACCTTCTGTGCCCATGCATCCTCCCAGGGCTCAGCCCACCCAGCCATCCTCTCCTGGTGCCCACAGCCTTGTTAACAAGGCCCTAGGCAGAGCTGGCCCCGCTGGCTGGGCAGAGATAAGCCTGGCAACAAAGGGAGCTGACAGCCAGCAGCACAATCCACCGTCCCACACCCGGCTGGGGCACGATCCGCTGCGCAGAGCGCCGGTGACAACTGAATGAGAACAGTGACAAGGGTGACAAGGGCTGTGCCTGCCTCCCTCGCCCCCCTCTTTCTTGTTTGGAGCTGGCTCTGTGATGTTAATTTGATTGCACCCGTCTCAGCTTCCTTTCTACACTGATTAGCTGAGTTTCACCTGAAGCATGAGATTAATTCAAATTGCATGGAAGCAATCAGTTATGCTCGTGCCGTGTGGCAGCGAACTTCCAAACAGGGCTGTGCCACGACCACAGGCAGAGACCCCTGTCCCTTTCCCTGTCCGGACCCCTGGCACCGAGGGGCTGGCACGGAGCAGGCAGAGGAGCCCCCTCCCCAATWCCCGGGGTGCTGCCACTCRGYACAGCCAKCAGGACCCCCGGGGATGTGACTGTCCCCACCCCGCACGCTCTCGACACCCGAGCAGGTGTGCAGCCATGTGCTAAATGGCATTTACCACGCGCTGCTGGGCCCCTCACCTGCGCCAGCCCAGCCTGCTGTCCCCCCGGGCACTGCTCGGATATTCCAGCTCTCCCCACCACACCTGGCTGGATGCTGGTGACTTCCTCCCCAAGGAAGAAGGACAGGGTGCCATGGTGCGGGAACCCAGGGACAGGAAAGGCGCACCCCAGGGTGACATTCCCCAAGCAAATCTGGTGGCTTTCCTCAGCCACTCCCTGACAAAGCAGTGTCCAGCTCCTCCTGGCTCTGCCAAGTCCAGGGTGGCACACACTGTCCAGTGTCTTACCTGGCTGTGCCACCTTGAGCCCTCACTGTGGTATCAGAGCAGGGGACRTGTGACACGAGCCGGCTGTGGCACTCCCCTCTCCCTGCTGACCGCCAACACGCTTTGTTTGGGCTCTGATTAACTCTCATTTACCTCAGTCCGCAGTGGCCTGACTTTCAGGGAAAGCCAGCGCTGATCTCCCTTTAATTGGGCTGACATTTCACTAAACAAACAAAAACCCCAAAATGAAACAAAACAAAGAGCCCATCTAACGCTTAATTGGCTGTGGCGCTTCGTCTACCTATTCATCCAAACCTTTTCAAAGGCGGCGAGGGCTCCGGGAGATGCAAAAGCKCTCGCCTAATAAGGTTATGTGCTATTCAAGTCAGCAAGCAACCTGTCCTGGGATGCAATTACAGCAGATCGCAGGGACACGGCACCGGTTCGGGCTCCCSCACTTGGCACGCTCACTCGGGATTAATCGCCTCGACTTTGTACCTGCACCTCATTGAAGTGCCTTGTTTGAAGTCGCTGGGTTTGATTTATCAGTCGGAGGGATAAATTAAACAGCTGACAGGGAGGGGAACGGGGACCTGGGAAGGGAGAGGGTGGGTGGGGAGGGGAGAAGCCCCTGAGAGGTGCCMATGTCAGGAGAGAAAGATTTGGGCTGGGCAGGGTGGTGAGCAGAGAGGGCTGCACGTCTCCTCTGCCCGCGGCATCCTGGGTGGACAAACAGGGCGTGGTGGCTCTCGTGGCTTCCCTCTGGCACAGAGTGCTCTCTGCCTCATCCCTGGCACGGTCAGGGCAAAGTTTAGTCCTTCAGATCCCAATCCTGACCCCAGCCCTTCCTCCAGACACACAAGAGCGAACGTGATGGGGCTGGACTCCTTTCACCACTCCTTTTGGAGGTTTGAATGCTCCCGGCAGCAACGAGCCCAATAAATAACGCGGCGCTGGCAATTATACATTCTGCTGATAGCAACGGGAGAGCAATCCAATAACACACGCAGTTCAAACACGGTGTCTAACAACACTTCCCAGCCCATCCCTGTCAAAGCAGCCCAGCTATTTCCTTTCCTCCTGCATGATGTAGATTGATTGCTTGGTTTTATTAAAGACAAAGTGTGTTTAATAGCAAAAGGGAAGCGGGTCYCTGGAGGGGAGGAATCAATGCCCTCCCGTGCCCTGCGCATCGATCGTGGGGGTGCACGGAGCTGAGGCCGGAGCGCGCCTGGAACCTTCAGAACAGGGAAGGAGGCTCTATCACAGCAAGCCCCCCGTGCCTGCCTCTGCCCCTGTGTCACCCCTGTGGCTGTGACACGTCCCTGTCCCCATGGCGATGCCCCACGGCGCAGCCCCGGGTGCTTACTCTTGACGGTGAGGAACATGGACTTGCTGATGTCCGTGCCCACGCCGTTGCTGGCCTGGCACAGGTAGTAGCCGATGTCCTCCTCCAGCACGTGGCGGATGAGCAGGGAGCTGTTGGGCAGGATCTGGATGCGGCCCGTCAGGGGGATGGGGTGGTACTGCTGGGGGTTCCCACTTCCTAGAGGGGGACACAGAAACACAAGAGTTCAGCRAGGCAGAGGAGTGCCCTTGAGGCTCAGAACTGGCAGGGTTGTACCCAAGGGATGCTCTCCCCCTACACTGCCGTGACCCATCCCTACCTTTAGCATGCTTCCACATGACTTTCGGAGGGGGATACCCATCAACAGAGCAGTTCAGCACCCCRGCTTTTCCATAAATGCCATCTTGGTTGTTGGGTTGGACCACAAAACGAGGAGGCACTGAGGAGTTGGGGAGAAAAGATGGTCACTGTAGGAAAATCCCAATCAGATCCCTACAGCTCCCCTCTGTCTGTGGGCACGGGGGTGCCCTGGCTCAGCCCTGCTCCTCACCCTTCCCAATTCCATCTGCTCCCCACCATACTGCTCTCCCTCCCTCCCTGCCCACCCAGCCCGGGCCATCCCCCGGGCTCACCCCGCACAATGAGCTGCCGCTCGCGGCTGACGGTGGCAGCGTCGTTGCTGGCGATGCAGGTGTAGTTGCCGTTGTGCTTGAGGGASACGCTGGAGATCTGCAGGGAGCTCATGAACTCCTTGCTCTCGATGGTGACCCCAGAGCCGGACAGGATGACGTGGCCRTCCTTCCTCCAGGTGATGTGGATGGGCATGTCCCCGGAGGAGACCACGCAGGGGATGTAGAGGAGCTGCCCGATGGAGGCCGGYGGGAACTCGAAGGGCTGGATCAGCGGAGGGACTGAGAGGGGAGAGGCAGAGAATGCTGGAGTGCCCATCCCAGGAAAGCCTTCCTGCRCTGGGGCTGGGGGGAAATACTGTCCAGATGCAGCCCAGAAATTAAGGCAGGTTTTTGACTGCACCAGGAACAAGGCAGAGGTGTCATCAAGCAGAGAACAACGGGAAGATTTCCCCCAACCAGCAGGGCCACCCTGCTGAGAGCAGGCTGGAGAAACGCTGACCCTGCTCTGGGAAAAGCCCTGGCTGCCCCCAGCACGTGCCACCCGAAATTCCACCTCAGCATTTATCCACTCCCAGAAAAGCCATTATTAGATGGATGCTTTTCTTAAAGGCGCTGGATTCAGAACCAGCCATTATCTTTCTGATAACTTAATTAGGCAACCGCAGCATCTCTGGCAATGTGGGAGGGGGAAGAAAGCGGAGAGAGGGAGACAATTAGCTTAACAAGGCTCAGCACCTGGAAGATGAGATCCTCGTTCTGCAGTCTCCATAATTAAATTAGCAGGCTGCCAATTGTCCCTTCGGCAGTGGGGAGCTGCCCTCTCCTGCAGGCACGGGGGCAGCTCCCCGTACCCCACACACCTCTCTGCACTCCCATATTTCCCCGTGTCCATCCCATTGCTCAGCTCTTGGCACTGCTGCCTGGTCCAGAGACAGCAAGAGGGGCTGTCAC
>NW_026623806.1:389870-403430 GCF_030028575.1 Malurus melanocephalus | reverse complement strand
TGGCTCGAGCTGCCGGAGCCATGGAGCCAGTGCTGCCTATTTTCCATAATTAATGAATAATTAATTGCGAATGCACTGCAGTCTATTGCAGAGCGGGGATGGGCTTGTGGATCTGCGCCTCTCCAAACACGCCCCTCCGGCCAACAGGCGAGCTTTCCCTGCTTCAGCTTCRCACAAACAGAGCTCACAACTCCCCTTTCCTTCCCAGACTGCTTCCTGCTGCAATTCTGCTTTCTCCAGAGCTTCCAGGCTCTTGTTTGGCTGCAGCCTGGAGCACGGAGCACTGTGCCCACGGTGCCACTGCAGAGCCCATCCCAACAGCTCCAGTCTCGAGGGGACCCTGTGAACAGCCTCTGCCTTCCCATGGGGTAAAGCATCACCCCACAGTGCCCTGGCACCGTGTCAGGCCCGTGCTCCCCAAAACGCTGCAGCCACCAGAGCAGGAGCCCCAGGATGGCACCAACCCGCATGGGACTAATTAAAACCTTCAAAGATGTCTGCAGGAATGAGGAGCTGTCAGGGCACCTTGGAGGAGGCTGGAKTTTGGATTTTGCTTCTGAAGAAGAGGCCCCAGCAGCACCCCCGAGCAGCAAAGCCCTACAGAGCTTTGAGGTTTGAATCTGGGATCCTGCAGCAGCAGCAGCAGCACCTGGGCAGGAATTTCCTCCAGCACGAGATGGGGGTGATGGCTCAYGAGCACATCCCTGCTCCAGGGGGAAGCAGTGCCAGAGGGAATTGTAAAGCTTTTACAGCTGCGTGATTGCAAGGACCTGCATAACTCACTGCTGGCATTTCATGTGGTCACCAGGCACTTGGGGTTGTAAAAGCTTTATGGTGCTCCACGCCACCCCTTGTGCTACACAGTTATGTTTATTCACTCTCTGACTGTCTTCTAGGCCCTTTGCTGTTCTTTTACACAGATCTTTTTTTATCCGAGGGCTGGAGGAAATGAGGAATTGAGCCAGCGGGGCTGGTGTAAATCTCCAGCAGAGGAATGAAGATGTCTGGCCCGTGCTCCCGCCCGCTCGCCTCCCTCAGCCCGTCACCGGCTGCTAATCGAGGCCGTAAATCCAGGCTGGGAAGGACTGCTYCCCAGGATACACAGATCCTCAGCTGAACTTCAGCATCCTGCACCCTCCGAGGGCACCTCCCAGCCAATCCCATTCTTTAACTGTTCACAAACACCCCAAAATGGTCTCCCCACATCAGCCCTGCCCGTCCCAGTTGTCTCAAGACAAGACCAGCATCTCCAGCCTCTTTCCAAGCCCTGGGGCTCCACAGGGATTTACACAAGGTGAGGAAAGCAAGGCCAGGGGCACGAAGACCTCCCCACACTGCCCTTAGATGGGTTATCCACAGCCCCCTCTCCCCTCTGGAAGCCTTGGAGAGGAGCATTAGCTAATCAAGTGGCAGCATCTCTAATCAGCTTGATGCTCCCTCGCTAACCTGATTCCTAATAAGAAAATGGTGGCTGGGAGGGGCGGGAGGGGGATCAGAGTAAATCCAGTGCACGAATCCCCCGCTGGGTGAGAGGCAGGATGACAATTGGCCGGCTCCGTCCCCAGCGCCGCCGTGTTTGTCTGAATGATTTACTGCAAGCACCGAGCGGGCGACGGGAGGAGGCGACCCGACAACTCCTGAGGACGGGAGATCCGGGAGCTCCCAGCGCAATCTCAGCCAGTCACTGGGAGGGAATGCATCCGGCTCAATTCATTAGGACTGATAGCTCCCTCAATGGGGCTGAATAATTGATGGCCTAGAGAAGCTTTTAAGATGTTCTGTGCGCTCAGAAGACCGAGARTATTATTTTTTTAAAAGCTAGCACACACAGAAAAACATCGGTGAAGGTGATCCAAGCAAAGGTTAGATGTTTTAATACGTTATGTTTACACCATAAATCCTTGCTCCATCACTTGTAAGGGGAAATGGATACGGTGTGGCTCGGGGCAGCCGCCGGCGGCRGGCAGGACCAGGTAGCCAAGCCAGCTCCCGAGGGCTGTCATGGTGGCATCTGAGCCCCCATGCCTGGTGACTGCACAGCTCAGCCACCACCTGGCCATGCAGTTCCCTGCCTGGTGCTCCTCTGCCTCCATCCTATGGCACAGACATCCCAAACATCCCAAAGTGGATGAGCTCTCCACCCCATGCAGGGGAAGCCTCCCCAGGCTCTCACCTTTGACGGTGACGTGGACGCTCTGGCTGATGGAGAGCTGGGGCTGGATCAGGACGCTGCACARATACTCTCCTTCATCCATGCCCTTCTGGACGTCCATCAGCTTCAGGGTCCCGTTCTCAAAGACCACTTGGCGGTGGTTATCGGGCAGCAGCAGAGAGTCCTTGTACCACTTGATGGAGTAATAGGGGTACCCGATGACCCTGCAGTTGATGAAAGTGTCCCTACCCGCGACCGCTGTTATGTTCTTCATGGCACGGATGCTCGGGGGACCTACATATTTGGGAGKAAGGAAGAGGCAGGCTAGGTTAATTCCGAAGGGCCATTTGCTTGCATGCAGATCTGCTGCTATTTTGGAGCTTCACAGGCAGAGGAGGTGACCAGGACAGCCTGGTTTGGGTGAGGAGGCAGCACGGGCTCCTCTTGGTGCTGGTGGGAAGAGCCGCTCCTTGGCTGTGACCCCACAGCTGTGACCCCCAACCACAGCTCCTCACCCTCATCTCCAACAGGGCTGTGCTCCCGGGTCACAGCCACGCTGCAAACAGCAAATCCCACCCCTCACTGGGGCTGCTGAGCCCACAGACGCCACTGCTGCCCTTTGCAGGAGCTTGGATGGTGCCTGTGTTTCTGCACTCTGGCTGCCCAAGGTGCCTCCACTTGGCTCCTCCAGCAGCACTGGAGCTGTAGGAGAGATGGGGAGGGGTCCCCCACCATCACAGCCCCTCTCTCCTCTCCCTGGAGCAAGCTGCCTGCATTGTGCCAAGCGTCCTTGGCAAGAGCTGTTAGGGGAACCTGGCTTCCACTGGCAAACACACTTCACCTCTCTTAAACCCCACATTTCTGTGCCCCACACTGCCAACCTGGGTATCACTGAAAAGCCAGACAGCCACCACTTTCTGTCTGGCTTTGGAGCTGCCTAAGGACTGGGAGAATGCTTCAGGTGAGCCTTTAAACGAGAGGTTTCATGCATCAATAATTACATTGTTCTCCCAGCCGCTGCATAAAATAGCAAAGTAATCTAAAGATTAACCCTGTCTTGACTCCTCGTCCTGAGGGCGTAGCAGGATAACAGCTTAACAGGCACTCAGGACCAGCTGATGGACGGTGTTTCTCATTCTAGGACGCGTTAAAAGAATGAGCAGGAAAGAAGGAATTAGCATTTCCCTTTGTAACCGTGTCTCAGGCCTGTTTGAGGGACATGCTCTGTGCTGCTGAAAAGGAATCCTGAATCTTATCTAGTGACAGCCCATCAAGAGCTGAGAAAGGGGGGACAAGGGAACATCCTCATTGAAAACGCTGCTTTGGCTTCTCATGGCTGAGAGATGAACTTCCTCCAAATTCAGCAGCAAACGGCAGCAAAAATTCCGACTCTCCTGGGATCCCAGCCAAAAAGCCACTAGATCCATTTCAAACCTGAGACACAGACAAACACAGCCCTTCAACCCTCGTTCTCAGCAGACAAATAAACGCTCCCTTATCTTGTCTTGCTCCCACCTGTAAGCCTGGGAGCTTTAATTGGGGATTATTAATGGGCAGGGGTTTACACCAAACCCCGTGCCTGAGAGCGCTCCCCGAACACACCGAGCAAGGCGCTGCAGCCGTAATAACACGGTGATTAACGCGGCCATGGCTTTTAGCAGACAAAGAAAATACAGACATGACAAATCAAAGCTCATTTTCCACGATTTCACGTGCTGCCTCATCATCGTTTGTCACGGAGATCCCGGTGCCAGCGGGCGCGGTGGCTGCCAGGGAATGGGGCTCCTGTAGGGAATGGGGGGTGGCTGGGACAGCACTTGGGGATTTGGGACATTTCTGTGCCTGTCACCTCCATCTCCATTTGTGGGATCCCTCAGGAGGTGCCTGCCCACCCTGTGCAGACCCCAAGGCAAGGCTTGGCAGGGTGAGAGCGGACCCCAAGGTGGACAGCGCTGCCCTTTGACTGCTGCAAAGCCAAGCTCCAGCCCTCCCAAGACTCTGGAATCGCTTTCCACTTTGTTAAACTCCATACTTTAAGAATTGGAGAGGCTCAAATCTGTGTGAGGAGCGGGGCAGAGCTCAGGGAATGAGGCTGGGGTGGCCAGGGAGACCCAAACAGCCGGGACCAAGAGGGAGAGGTGAGGAGGAACAATCAAAAACAGAACAGAACAAAACCAAAAAGCCCAGTAAAAGTCCTATTCTGATATTTAAAAGTAGACAGGCACCTCTTACGTTTATTCGCGCTTGGTATTCGGCGCTGCCCACCGAGTTCCGCGCRGTGCACCGGTAGACGCCGCCGTCCTTGATCTGCGGGCTGGTGACGTTCATGTGGCTGACGGTGGTGCCATCGGACATGGTGTACTGGTTGGAGCGGTGSCCGCTGTCCCGCGGGATGGGCTCGTCGTCCAGCGCCCAGGTGACGGTCGGCGGCGGGGCCCCCTTGGCGGCACACATCAGGGAGAACTGCTCCCCGGGGTTGACCACCTTCTCGCTGAAGGAGGAGACGATGCGGGGGGTCCCATCTGGGGGGCACCCAGCGGGATGGGGGTCAGGGAGCGGCAGCCACAGGCAGCAGCAGTCACCCGCCGGCGGGATGGCACTGAGCTCCCACCCCTGGCACGGCCCGTGACACACACACACGGCTGTGCTGGCACCCCTGTGGCAGGGACATGGKGATATAGATGCTCTCCCTCGGCAGGGCCCATCCCTTGTCCAAACACTCWGTGAGCAGGATCAGGGAGGGCTGCYYGGTGAASRGGGTGCCCAGGGGCTGGGGATGGCAAGCCAATCATTATTTTGGTCCTTCCCTGCCCCAGCCATGCTGTGTCCCTGCACACAGAGCACAGGAATGGGCKGRCAGCACYCCAGRAACCCCAGCCCAGCGGGTSTCCCTGCTCCCCAGCCATGCACAAAGCATCCCCTCGGAGAGGGGCAGAGGAAGAAGCCCCGAGCCCGGGAARCCAGCTCACCCTCCAGCGTGATGATGGAGAAATCCTGTGCCGTCTGGGACTTGCGGGTGGCGAAGCACTGGTAGGCCCCRGAGTGGCTTTTCTGGGCGGCCGTGATGAGCAGGGTCTCGTTGCTGATGCCKCGGATGGAGATGTAATCATCCACCACCACCAGGTCCGTGTTGCGGTACCAGCGGATGACGTACTCGGGGGACCCGCTGAGGGCACAAGAGAGGATGACGGTGCTGCCGATGCCTGTTTTGAGCTTCTTTGGTGTGAGGGTCACACGCAGAGGGTCTGTGAGAGAGGGGAGAGCGGCGAGGCGTTGGTGGTGCCGGGCAGTGCAGCAGCGGGAGCGGCTCATCCCCGCCGTGCTCTCTCTGCTCTTCCTGCCCCGGCAGMGCCAGCCCGGCTACGCGTTAAATGTCACCGCACAATCAGGCAGGTGGCCCTGCCACCGTCCTCGCTGCTGACAGCCCCTGCTTTTAGCATCAGCCCCAGGCCCTTGGAGGGGGTGCTGCGGGGAGGTGGCAGGATGGCTGGAAGAAAATGTGATTGGTGTGACAGGGACGGTGCTGAGCTGGGGACGCACCAGGCTGGCTCCCTGCAGGCTGATGGTGCCCGGCTGGTGCTGTGCTCGCCAGGGCTGCTCTAGGTAAGGCAGGCACAGTGGCTCTGGTGCTGCCAGGATCCTGGTGACAGGAGGAACCCCCGGGAAAACAGCACGTGRTAAATACTTGGCCTGCCCAGATGGTATTTACTGTTTGGCTAGAGCTTATTTTATGTAAATCAACATAAATTTTATGTAAATCAACAGAGCAAAGCACAGAGGCACCCAACACGTCGGACACGTGCAAGACAGTGGCTTCCAGAGACCAAAACACCGTGCCAAAACACAGGGCTGTTGTTTATACAGCTGTATAAACCCCTAAAGCTTTCTATTGATCAAGGCTTTACGTGTCAGAAGGCAGCAGCACCAAACCCCACACCGCTCCATCCCCCGGCTCTCACCTATGACCGTGAGGGTCCCGGTGACCTCTGCGGAGCCGAAGGTGTTGGTCACCTCGCAGATGTAGGTGCCGCTGTCCTCCACGCGCAGGTCGCTGATGGTCAGCCCGGTGATGCGCTTGGTCCAGCGGCTGTCGGCGGGGAGGGGCCGCCCGTCCTTGATCCACCGCACGGCCGGGTTGGGGTAGCCCGAGGCGATGCAGGGCAGCTCCACCAGCCGGCCCGCCTTCACCTCCCTGGACTGGAAGCTGTCTAACATCGTGGGGATGGACTCTGCCGGGTCTGCGTTGGGAGAGGAATTGGGCTCAGCGGGGGAAGAGGAGGAGGTGAGGTGTCTGCAGGGACAGCGGGACAGCCCCTGGCATGGTGACACTGCACTCAGTCAGCACCATTCACGAGAGATTGGCTCTCCCCACCCCAACTCCTGCCAGACAGGAGTGCAGGATGGACCCCATGGTCCTTTCTGGGCATGGGGTGCCCCATCCCACATGGCCAGCACAGCTTTTGGCAGCCAGGACAACAGGCACGTGGGGAGAGGGGAGGGAAAACACATCTTGAGTAGCTGATGGGAGGAATAAACTCAGCACCCGAGGAATTACTCAAGGTGACACCTAATTGGTGCAAAATACACAAATTCTGTGGCACATTTCAAAATTTACAAGCAAAAGGGCCCATCAGGCAGCTGGGAAAGGAGAAAATTAATCACTAAGTCTCAGGCGTGAAATTAAATTCCAGGGGAAAGAAACCTCTTTCATTACTCCCAAGCAGGAGTAAAACGCCGTGACGTGTAAATAATGACAGCGACCAGGAGGGGACCGGGCCAGCTCGAAGAGCGCGGATTTGGGGATGATACACCCGCTGGGASGAGCGGCAGGACGGGCACGGGTGGGACCCGCGGATCTCTCTTGCAGGATTGGGCAAATCCTGGATCTCTTCCCTGCCCTCCGGGGGTTTAATTCGGGGAGCCGGTGCGGGAACACCCGAGGATGGGAGCAGCATATGGCAGCGAGCGGCTCCGCGGCCGCGAGTCGGGCGAACTCCCTCCCTCCCTCCCTCCCTCCCGAGCGGAGTAATTTGGGCAGTGAGCGGAGCCGGGAGCGCCCCGAGACACCCGGCACTCCGGACTGCACTGCCTCCGCCGCAGTATCGCTTGCATGTTCGTCACATCGCGTCAGGCTGCTCACATCGCGGGCTGTCACATCGCATCGCCGCTCGCCCCGTCGCCTCCCGCTCGGGGTGACGCGCGGCACTGCCACCGCCACCGCCACCGCCACCGCCACCGCCGGCTCGGGGGGGCTGCGGGATGGGGGGCACTGCCAACCCCCTGTGCGGCCCCGACGGGACATCCCGGCCCTCCCTGGGATGTCCCTTGGCTGCGGGGACCCGAGGTGGCGGTGCCATCGCTCACTACGCACCGCGGGAGGATGGCGGTGCTGTGGGCAGGGGAGTGGACATCGGGCAGGGCTGGACCCTCCCCGGGCACGGGAGCCGCCCCTCGCCCCTCTCACTGCTCACCTGAGACGGAGAGCCGGGCGCCGTTGCTCTGCCGCGTCTCCCCGCTGTATTTGTGCTTGGTGATACACCTGTAGGTGGACAAGGCATCTTCCTTCTGCACGTCCGATATGTACAAACCTCCATAAGAAGTAATAAAAAACCTATTTTCTGGAGACACAAAGGGAGGAGAAGAGTGAGCGGGCCAGCCCGAGGCAGCCCTCACCCYGGGCTGAGCACTGGGTCAGGCCGAGCCCCTGCACTGCAGGCTGGCACCAGAGCTGTGGCAGGGGAAAAAGGGACCTTCCTCCACCTCCCTACACATCGGGGTGCAGCTCTGGCTGAAGTTTCAGCAGGCTGGTGAAGCTGGGTGAGCCACAGCAGCCTTGTGTGTGCAACAGCAGCACGTGGGTGTGCAAGAGCATCCCCGCATCTGCGGGCACGGCCTCCCTCCATCACTCACCCTGGGCAAAGCACACAGACACCTGCCCAGGTGTAAAGGTGGGTTTGGGGTGTCTTTACACACTCCCAGGCTCGGATTCAGGCCGGCCCTGGCTGCAGAGGGTGAGCAGAGAGTGTGGCACGAAGCTCCGGCGCACGCTGCTCCGCCGCGGTGCCACGCGCTCCATGGCAACGCCGCAATTAAAAGTGAATCCGTCCCGCTGAGTTAATAATTAGCTTAACTTACTTAGAAGCATGTGAAAACAAATAAGGGCTTGAGCTGATGTTTGAGCCCYGGGAGGAGGGTGGCGGGAGAGCAGCCAGGGCAGCACGGACCCCTCCGGCCAGCAGCGTTCGGAGGATGGCGMGGGGGAAAGGAGTCTCCGTCTGGCTCATGACCCCCGTAATTCATCATGAATTATAACAGTGATTAACTCCAATAGAAAGGCCTGTGTGGTGGATACATAACCCGAGGCTCTGGAGAAGCTCCCTGCCCACCTGGAAAGCGCTTTGCCCTGCCCCTGAGTGCCAGTCACGCCCGGCTCTGTGGGGCTTTGGGGTTTCTTCCAGCACCAGTCTCAGCTGGGATGGGATGCTCCATCTGCTCAGCTGCACCGTGCTGCCAGCCAAACCACCCTCTACCAAGCCCCATGATTGCAGAAAGTAATTTAGTGCAGTTGAATGCTCAGAGTGAAAACCTTTAAACCCAGACTGTAAATCAGCAGCATCTGCAAATGGCTCCCTCAAGYCCTGCACAATGCCTGCTAAGCCACGATCTAGCTGATGAGGCCAAACAACCGTTTTTTACTTCCAGCACCTTTTTGAAGCACCTGGATATTCTCAATTTAGGCAGAGGAAAGCTCTGTGGTCAAAGTCAGAAGTGCAGAATAAGCACGAGTGAAAGAGAGGACAAGACGTTCCCAGATCACTCTGGGCAGGACCCCAGCCCCAATTCCCTGCGTGCTGCAGATGACAGAGCAGCAGAAAATGGGGACCCTCACCCAGAGAACCAGAGCGTGTCCCTGGCATGAGCTGTGCTGGCGTTACCCATCCCAGCCAGATGTGCGTGTTTGACTCCAATCGCTTGTACCAAGAGCGCGAGGGACCCCAAACAGCAAAGAAACAGCAAATAATTGATCATAATGCCAGTCAACTGTGGCTAACAGGGGCACAGGCAGCTGCGAGGCTGGCAACCTGAGCTGATGCTCCCTGGAAGCAGTGGGAACAGGAGGTGACAGCCCCATGGGGTGCAGGAGCTGCCATCCCCACAACTTGGAGAGTTCAGGGGTTCACCAGCCAAAACTTCAGCCAAAACCTCAAGCTATGCCATGTGAACCCCAGTATGGCAGCACACGCCCCGCACCAGTCTGTAACTGGGACTGGATGCGCAGTGGTGCGAGCCTTGTGCTCCACTGCCAGCGGGAGCCGCCCCGGGAYCCGCGCAACCCCCGCGGAAGGGCAGGGGGAGTGGTCCCACAGCGCTGAAATAACATGCAAATCAAACATTAATTTTTCATCTCCCATCAAACCAGTAAGCGGAGAACATTGGCTGCACTGGAATTTGAGCTGGGGGGAGCCGGTTTCCATGGTAACGGGGCTGTATTTTGCGAAGTGCTGGCAGCCCCAGCCCACACCCTCACACGCGGCCGTGCCTGGGGATCCACAGCCCTGGAAACAAAGCCTTGWGCTCGACATCCAGGCTCTGGGATGGGGCTCCAGCCATAACACTCCCCCAGCGACAGGAACGGGCAGAAATCCCGCAGATTGAGGATCCACGTCTCCACCGTGGAGCGACAGGAGGCATCGGTGTGGCGACACCGTTCCATCACGTGTGAGATCCACCCAAGCTGACAGCACAGCTGCCTTCGGGTTTTTTTTCCTGGGAAGGGACAAGTGACTCCGTCGAGGAATGTTCTGCTGGTTCAGGGGAGATGCGGGGCAGTAACTGATGTGAGCGGCTCCGACAGACCTCRCCCAAGTGACTTATTGCTGAGTTTGCCAGGGAGATTAACGTCGGAGGTCGCCGAGCAAAATCAGATCTTTCTGCCTGCCAGGAGGTGGAAAAGCTTTACAGGAAGCAGAGGATTAAGCACATCCGTGGCCAGGCTGGAGCGATGTGGATCTAATAACTCCTCCAGCCAGACTGGAGCAGCTGCTTGTGGAGACACCTCAGCAAACCCTGTGATCACACACAGCCAAGAGCCCACCAGGAGATAAATTCTACCTAAATTCCCAGACCTGCAGAAAAGCACAGGGGTGAGAGAGGGGCTCTCCTGCACGGTCTCACTGAGCACACACACACCTTTCCCACACCCAGCTGTCAGTGGTGGCCCTGAAACCCCAACCTCATTCCAAAGGTACTCCCAGTTCCAAGAGAAAGAAAGATTACAGTCGATGCAGATTACCGGCTCCTGCTCCATCCAGTATAGATCCATCAAAACAGCGGGGTCAGGGCTCCGGAGGGAGCACGTTTTATAGTTCATAAGACTAATGAGATAACTTTCCCCTGGTACTGCTGGAGAATCAATAGGTGCCAGCGTTTATGAATTAGCCATACTCGGAGCATGTGCATCCCAAGGCATCCCGGACAAATCCAATAASTGTTTGGTGCTATTTCTGGCCACGTTTAAAGTGACAAACGCCTCCCGGAGGGAAGGCACGGAGGGGGAAGCCCCAAAGAGCAAAGCCTGTAATTTTCCACCGCTGCCACAGCGGCACTTTTCTGCTGTGGCTGCTGTTCCAAGATGCCATTTGCCCGGCATGGAGCTCGCCTGGGGACAAGGAACATCCACAGAAAACACAGCCAGGATGGGAACTCCATGGTACCGATGGCCACCGCCCTGCCTGGGACAGACTGAGCCCTGGGACGCAGTCAGGAAGGCATTGATGGGCACGGGAAGAGGATGGCATTATGGACACAGGAACAGGATGSCATTGATGGGCACAGGAACAGGATGGCATYGATGRCCAAGCACCAGMGMTGCCTTTTATCTCAGCAGGCTGAGCCCAGCTCGTGCCACAGCAAATGCTGAGAGCAGAGGGGCTCTGAGATTAAAGCTCCATCCATCCCTCCCTCGTGGAGATGTTAACGAGGAGCCTCAACYCCAGCCCAATGCAAATTTCATAGGACCTGCACAAATCTGACAGATTTATTTACGTGTTTTGCTGCCGTGGGGATCCCGGGGGAGCCGTGGGGCCGTGGCTTCTCCCAGCCCTTCCAAAGGCAGCGGAGCTGAGYGCTCAGCCAAAGGTTCCCACCTGGAACAGCTGGGGGCATTTGTAAGGCTAGCGATGCCAACTGAGCCAACAGCTCGGGTTTTGCACCTCCTCTGCTCCTCATCCTCCTTCCCCTTTTCCTGACCAAAGGACCTGATGGATTCTGCTGGAGCCAGAGTGGGGGAAACAGCAGAGGAGGGGTGGAATCGGGGACTCGTGACGGGCTTTCCGCCTCCCCTCCCTAATCTCCTTTATAAGCACGGCTCYATCTCCTCCCGTTACGGGATTAACACCCATCTCTCATTCTCCTCCCGCAACAAGATTTTATTTCTAATTACGCTGTAATAAAACTGGGCGCGCTCCCAGGGCTCCTTCCAAATGACTTGTCGACACTCGGCGAGATTGAATCCTACTCGGACCCGTTTCCGGCACCTCTGCCTGCTGTTCATTAGGCATGCATGAGGGAGAGGGTTTAAGAACAGAATTACATTTAAATGGCTTTTTCTGASAGGGAGACATGAAACAAGAGAGAGAAGAAAAAAAAGCAGGAAAGGTTTACAAGGAGGGTGTCACTGCTGTGCCAGGTCCCCGCTCCCGGTGCTGCGAGGATCTGGAAAGCCAACAAATCCAAAAGGAAACACTGGAGGGGTTTGCTGAGCATCAGATTTTTGCAGCAGGATGGCAACCAGAGCCATGTGCCACTGAACGTTGTCACCCTGCCCTGGGGCGTGCCAGGGACACAGGGCACCGACTGCAGCGGTCACGGAGAGGTTTTGCAGCAGAAACAGGGATTTTCTTGTCAGGAAAAACACATACCAGAAAAAATACGGGATGGGCACAATCAGGAGTGGGAGCTGCCACTCCTGATCCCTGCGTGAGGGTGTGAGCAGCCAGCACGTGGCTCCAGTGGGCACCGGGAGCACCAGATATTCCCAGATATTCTCCATCCTCATGTGCTCACTGGCAGTGGGCAGTTTCTGCTGCTTGGATGCTGCTTCCCAGATCCAGGCTCACGAGTCGGCAAAATTGGGAAAACAGATGTTAGGAAAGATCTCTCTCTATTAGCTCCCTCGGAAGTGAGGTATCCTGCAGGGCTGGCAGGAGTTATTAAATCAAGAGTCATTATTTACCCCAGGGCCAGTCTCGCAAGTCATGTTCCTAGAAGTAAATCCGGAATTACGCTGCCCACGGAAACGGATTCACACGGGTGCGAGGGAGAGCACACTTTGCCTCTCCGGGTTTGAATCCACCTCTGAGTCACCGGAGCGCTTGGCAGTGAAAGGCAGCAGTGTTTGGGGACACTTGGGTTTGTTTGCGTAAGCGACTTTGGGAATGACACACTTTCCCTGAACCGGAGCACGGAGGAGGAGGAGGAATCCCCCGGGTGGGGGCYACGGGGCTGGGGTTTGCCGTGGAGCAACCCCCGCCACCAGCCACGCTGGCACTGCCAAAGGAGGAGGAATTAATCTCCCGAGGTGGTCCGGAGCCGCCTAATACCAGCAGAAAATTACAGAACAGGATGAAGAGCATTACAAAATGAATAGGAGGGGACTAGAGATTTCCATGGCTAATCCTGTTAACGAGACAATTTCTTATCAAACTCATTATGTGGCGGAAAGCGGGGGGGAGGGAGGGGCCGGGCAGGGAAGCTGGGGAGGGGGAGGGCGATGCCAGGCAAAAAGGCATTCCCGGAGCATCGGGATGCGGGGAAGGCGGGGAGCAGGGAGCGGGGCAGCTCCCRAACCCGGCTCACCACGCCGTGTCTCCGCAGCGCGTCAGCGAGGGTTGTATTTCTATTTCTGAGTATTACTAGAATGACATTCACCACCAAATAGTGCCGTCTGCTCCGGCTCTAGCACCAGCCCTCTCCCAGCACTGAGCTGCAGCGGGCTGGGATTACGGCAGGCATAAAARCGTATAAAATCCAGCAAGAGAACACTCAATTCAGAAAAAGGATTTTTGGAGCCGCGTTTATGGGGTTTTTTTTTAGCCTCCTGTTACGATGAGTCTCGTTTTCCAGGAGGAAGCAAAACAAAAGGCTTCGGTGCTGAATATGTGTCTGCCCTGGCACAGGGTGGGTGGGCTGGGAAGGCAGCCCGGGGTTCTGGGAAGCTGCGCAGGGACTCTGCCCACCGACCCCTCGGTGCTGATTCCAGATCCACGAGCAAAGCCGAGCAAAGGCTGGCACGGAAAAACGCCGCTGTGGCTGAGTGATTCCCAAAAATCCTCCCCCAGTCCCTCCAGCTCCTGCCCCCGAGAGTCATGAGGGCTTCGCCGCTACTTTGTGCACAGCATTTAATTTTC
>NW_026623806.1:386550-388800 GCF_030028575.1 Malurus melanocephalus | reverse complement strand
CATCTGGAGATCTCCAATGGCACTGCCAGCGCCGTGGGACCGCCCACACCCCAAGGAAGAAAACCCCACACCGCCAACCATCCCCTGGTTGGGGACACACAGCCACCGCCTGCCTCTGCACAGAKCGAGCCTCTGCTGTCCCTCATCTTGGGCTGATTTGCAGTTTTGCATCAATTTTCCTCTGATTTTTTAATTGGGTTTTGCTGCCGCTGCAGACATTACTGTGCAAACAATTCCGAATGGCTTGAACCAAGATATTTGCTCATAAAAATCCATCACCAACGCCGGGAATGACAGAAATGGAAAATGCCTAATGAAAACAAAGGGGAAAACAACAGGTACTCTGGTCCTTCGCCATCCATCACCGACCTTGGATTATTGATGGGAGGAGAAAAAATTCTCCCATCTGCAATCAAATCTTGAGAAATCTTGAAAAGCCAAACACCACATAGGAGGAAATTCTTTGCCCCCACTTCAGTCTGCAGGAGTTTCGCCATAATTATAATAAGAGTGAGGCTGCTGGATAACACGAGAATTATTTTCCCCACTTACATTGTCAAATGATCATTTTGCCCTGCAGTGAAATCTCAATAATTATAATGCCGAACCGTGAAAGAACAAAGAAATAAAAAAAGCAGTGTTTTCTTCCAGGGARCGGGGGGAGGGGGGAGCCGCCATTGCAGAACTCAAAGTGCATCCTTCCTCTAATTATCCTTTCCAGAGCTGTGCATCCCTTTCCCCGTGGCCTGAGCCCACTGATACCTCMTCACTGGAGGGGGTTGTGTGATGGGAGCAGAGCTGAGGAATGAAGGGGATGATGGAGCTAAGGAGGCTCGGGATCCATCACCCCCCAGCCCCAATCCCAGCCTCAAAAAGGGGATCTGGGGAGTGCCAGGGAAAAGCCAGGCATGGCCCACTGTCCCTTCACACCCATTCCGACACCGACAGCGGGGGAGAAGAGAGGGGAGAGGAGAGAAAGGGGACAGAAAGCAGAGGGGGGTGTGGGGGGGTAAAGGAGGCGAACAAGAAAAACAAGACGACAGAACGCTTGCTCCACAGCCCTCGGCTAAATTACAAACCAGTTTACTGAGGTGGAAAGCTGCAGTGAGCTGAGGAGGAATATGTGGAAACCATCTGCAGATTTAAAAATAATCTATTTTACGATCACCCTCGAACATATTCTTTTGCAGAAACCAAATAGGATTTGTTGTTGTTGTTTTGTGCAAACTGTTAGGGAAAAATTACTAGAAACATGCAGGGGGTTTTGCCTTCTTGAGTACTGAGAGGCTAAATATGCCCTTCCTTATGTTTAGAATAGTAACAGTCATCTTAAAATTAACTTGGTCTGCATCAGAGCTTAAAACAGTTGCAATTCAGAGCCTGCAAAAGCAGGACAAACCTGCGCTGGGATATCTAGCGCTTCTAGCTGACAGATGTCTTCCTACATACAGTAAATATAGGTCGTCTTTTCCTACCCAGAGAACTGTAGATCTTAATTAACCAGGCCACTAGCAGCATATGTAATGATTTTTTTCAGCTTGCTAAGTAAACCTTCCCCGTGATGAGATGGGAGGAAAATCAAACGCACGTGAGAGGGACCCCCATTTCGGCCGCCGCGGTCAGCGCTGCCCTCACGCCGATATTTCACGCTATCAAATCTGCCTAACGAGATGGGAAGGGTGTGGAGCCCCACAGCCCCCTCCCTGTGTGCAGCCCAAAGCCAGCCCTGAGCCCGGYTTAGCTGGAGGCAGCCAGAGGGGCTGCGGAGCTCCGCAGACTAAACYGCGCTTCTCCTCGTAAGCCACTTCGGGATTAAATTATCCCCGGGCTCGGAGGCAAATGAGCTAATGAAATTCATGCTGCATTATGATAAAGTCATGCTGAGCCCTCGTGGAGGGGCAGTGGGTGCTGGGGTGGGCGAGGGTGGGTGGCAGTGCCTGTCACCCTGGGCACTGTGTCCCCGTGCTCAGGGGTTGAGCCCAGCTCAGCCACAGCCCAGGCCTGGCTCAAAGGAAGGCAGGAGCTGGGTGAAGTTTTACAGGACACAGCAAAATCCCAGCAGTGTTAAAAAGCTGGTTTTTAAAAACACTGGGGTGGARGGAAGGGAGATTAGAGCCCGAGCCCACGGCCACATCCTCGCAGCATCTGGGTTTCCACAGCCAGGAATGCGCTTGGCAGGGCAGGGACAGCACCCAGAGCTCTGCAAAGGCCAAGATTGGTGCAGGCTCCCCAGAAAAATCTACCCAGAGC
>NW_026623806.1:384745-386345 GCF_030028575.1 Malurus melanocephalus | reverse complement strand
TCCCCAGAAAAATCTACCCAGAGCCTGTGGGATAAAGTCCAGGCCAGAAAGTCCCTCTGCAAGGTGGAAAAATGCAAGAGAGCTGCACATCGCTGCCCTGYRCCAGCTCAGAAAGAATCCTGCTGARCCAACACCTKRTTTTGATCTGATGAGAAAACACAAAAACCTCAAAAAAGRAACTCTGTCACCTAAATCTCAGGGGTGAAGTGGAATGATCCCACTCTGCCGTGGTCCCACGTGTCCACGAGACACACACGGTGCCTCCCCTCCCCTCCTCCCCTCCCTGCTACTCACTGGGGAAAAAAATTCAGTCAACGCGACTSGAACAAAGAGTGGAACTTCCTCCCTGCTCATTAGTGCTGGAAAAGCAACAGAAAAAAAAAATCCCCAGGACATAACCTCCTCTTCAGCTCTGAAGTCTGAGCGGCTTGGAGAGGGTGGATGGGTTTGTTCTTTGCCTTTCCCCTTGCTCGGGGTTGGTCTGAACGCTTTGATTGGGGTGGTACAGAGAGGAGCCCAGGCCGAGGAAGGGACCCCAAACCTACCCATGCTTAGGGCTGGCTCTGCACAGAAGGGRCCCCAAACCCATCCACTCTACAGAGCCACCCTGGGGCACACAGATTCACACAAATGTGGTCACAGCCCTGCCAGGATCTGGCTTGGAGGTGGAGGCAGCTCAGGGAGCTCATAGAGACCCTCCCCAGCCTGGGGGACGCTCTGATCCTTCCTCCTCTCAACCACCCATCTGGAGGGGGTGGCTCCATGGAAAAATCACTTCTCTTTACATTCCCTGCAGCCAGAAACACTCACTGGGACTGGAGGTGGGAGAGGAGGGGGCTGCTGGGTGGGACAGGGGCATCACTTCCCATCTGCTCCCTGAGCACCACCAGCGAACAGCAAAAATGGACCAAAATGTGGGTGAACCACAGCATCCCTTTGGACCAGGGCAGGAAGGGAGCAATGACCCCACAGCCACCAAAGCCACCAGCATGTCACCTCCTCCATTCACACTGGAAAGGTTCAGAGAGCGACTGGAGAGCTGCACGCATTCCCGGGGGGAAACAACCCTAAACCTAACCCTAACGCTAACCCTAAACCTAGCCCTAACCCTAAATCCAACCTAAACCCAAACCCTAACCCTAACCCTAACCCTAACCCAACCCAAACCCAAACTCTGACCCTAACCCGCTGTTCCATCACCTCCCCCGCCAGAACCCGGCACAAATCCCCTCCAGAGCGGAGCATCTGCCACGGGCGGGGGCTGCACCGGCAGCTGGGGAGGAGCAGCCCCTTCCTGCACCTCACGTGATCCGCTGCAGCTTATCAATAATTATTAAGACAAAGCAAATGTGTGTTGACCTAGTTAGACATCCAAGAAGAAAAGCAGCCCCGGTGGCTTTGTTCAGCCACCCGGCAGTGCTGATGGAGCAGGGCTGGCTGGGCACTTCCCACCACAGCAATTCCCCCTTGTGTGAGCACTGGGACACGTGTGAGTAACAGTTCAGGCTTCAAAGCGGTGGGGAAATACTCYGATAGCTCTCAAAATGATCACAAAACTCATTGAGGGCCAGAAGAACCAGCAGCATAACCCTGTACCCAA
>NW_026623806.1:365036-383880 GCF_030028575.1 Malurus melanocephalus | reverse complement strand
GGTTGGGGCAGCTCACCAGGACGGCCTCTGCATGACTCCAAGTCCTTAAATGAGACAGGATCTGGCTACAATCTGCTTTCACCAACCTTGCAGGTGTCCAGGGCACAGAGGGCCTGCCCTGGCTCCCAGCACAGCTCTCAGCCTGTTTGGGATTAGCCTGGGGATAACAGGGAGTGGAACACGAGGGTTGGCCCCCTGGATATTGCCACCAGGTTGCCTCGTTATTTTTGTCACCATGATGGCACGGAGATGCACGTGGACCCCTCCTCCCCCCACGCTGTGATCTGCTCATTTTGGGGTGATCAGCGGGATCTGGGACCCCGTAACTCCCCAGTGACTCAGGAGGTGTGACCTGCACCTCGCTCACCCGTCACACAGAGTTGGATGTGACACTCGAGCTCACTCTGTGCTGCTGCTGCCTCCCCCCTGCTCCCTGCAGCGCCATTCAGGATGAATTCCCCTCATCTCGTGCCAACACTAAAGGCTCTCAGGTGCCCCCTGACACTGCCAGGTCTGAGCACGGCTCAGGGCAAGGGACACAAGGACAGTGCCATCACTGGCCTGGGCACACCTCCTCAGCCCCTGGCCGTGTGCCCAAGGCTCCCTCCTGCTCTGCACGGTTCAGTGGTGCCTTCACAGCATTTGCTGTGCCAGGACAGCCCGAGGCCTCGGCTCCAGCTTCAGCAGGCACGGCTGGGCTCAGGACGGGCAGCAGAGCCAGGGAGCCACCACGGCCGGGTCCCCTCGGACAGCGGGCACAGAGCGAGMGAGGGACACGGAGGGGAGAAGGGACAGTGTGGCACAGGATGGAGATTCCTCCCACATGGCCAGCCCCACACGGCCAGCTCCAAAGGTGACAGAACGCCTGGATACAGCCCTTCTGTCCAGGGCAGGCACCCCGATCTCCATCCCTCCCCATCCCGGGAACGCTCAGCGCTCCTCCCCAGCCCGGTCCCTCTGTCCCCGCAGCACCGCAGCCAGATCCCGCCTCCAAGCGCCTCTCAGAGCTGACGGGAGGCAAATTATTCCTCCCTTTCAGCTGCCATTCCAGCCTTGCTGGCCACGGCTCGGAGCAGCTGCCGCCTCGCAGGCACGAAGGGTGGGCATGGGGATGGTTTGGGGGGCAAGGAGGGGTAAGTGCAGCCYCCATCACAGCCACACAAAGAAATTCCTCATCCATGAGCTGTGAGGAAGGCACGGTGAGCCCAGCCCGACAAGGGGTGAACAGAGAGCTGTGCGCTGCCGGGCAGGAGGAGATTTCACTGCRAAAAGCTGAGCTGTCCCAAGGAGGGTGACACGGGGACAGTGACACAGGCAGGGATGCTCTCGCTGACAGGCATTAGTGGGTGCACAGGTTAAAGCAGCAGGGCCAGTACCCAGCCAATTCACAAATGTTTTATTCATAAAAACACTGCAAAGTTCACACGCGTTCGCTAATTACTCAACCTGCTCCTCTGTCAGGTGAATAATGAGGGGAAAAATAATCAGCAATTTGTTCAAAACCACATGGAGAAATTCCGAGTGTGCTGTGGCAGGGCTGTGCTCTGCATGCCGAAACCTGGAGCTGATGTGATGCCGTGAAAAACCCAGAGCACTCACCAAAACAACCCCAACACGACCAGAGCTCCCCGAAATCCCTGTCCCACTGCCAGGCGCACTTCCAGGAGCTCCAGACTGAGCCAGGGCTGTCACAGCTGCATTTCTCGGAGGAGAAATGCCTTAAAAAAAGCATCGAGGAGCTCCTGTCTCTTTGGAGCACTCAGAAGCCCAGCCAGGCCTTGCTCTCTGCAGCGCTGCTAATTACCATGGCTTTCCAGAAGGCAGGAATAATTAAAGCACCTTCCCTTTCCCTGGAGGAATAGAGCAGGATGGCACAGGGATGGGAAACCATTTCCCAAAGCCCTTTGCTTTGCTCAGGAGCAGAGCCTGGCAGCGGGGCAGAGCAGCCAGGAGGATTCTGCGGGGATGCTCCCGTCAGCACCACCCAAGGGGGAAGGAGATGGGGAAATCCAACCAGCACGGAGGAGCTGGAGGGGAAAATCTCTGCCTTTTTAGCTGAAGGAGCACTGGAGAGCCAGCACATCCGCTCCCAAGGAGCCACTTCAGCCAGGGGACTCCTGCCTTGGCACGGCAATTAATTTAAAATAAAATTATCCGCTGAAAAAGGCGTCATAGAGCATTAGCCATGGAAGATCCCTCTTGCCCACCCAAATATCCGGATGTGTCACCCTGTTGGGCCAGCAGGGAGGAGGTGGATGTGAGGACAGGGCCACCAGGAGAAATTGTGGCCACAGAGAGGCTTCCTTTGGCCAGCCCTGACTTTAGACATGGGCTCTGCAACTGCAGCAAAGTGGCAGTGGAACGTTGGCATCTCCACCGCAGCGAGCGGGAGCGTAATCACAGAGAGGTGAGGGGAGGGAGGAAACAAAAAGCAGCAATAAATCACTTCCCTGCTGCTACCCGAGGAGATATAATTAAGTTTATGCTTAGAGTGGCATTGCTGACAGTAGTCCTGGAATGAGATAAACACATGGCACGAGGTTAGGCTGTGTGCTGAGTGGCAGGTGACACGTGTGCTCAGGAATGTCCTTGATTAGGGAGTCCCCAAACACCGGCAGAGCACCGGGAAATGTCTGCAAAGCTGCACATGGGAAGGCACAGGGCATCGTGAACACCTGGAATGGGCTCTRCAACCTCTGCTGAGGGTCCCTGCCCAGAGCTGTCCCATTTTCTGGCTCCCACCATCACCCACCGGTGCCCCAGAGCCCAGCCTGCCAGCCTGTGTCCTGCTCACGCTTAAGCACAGGCTTAACTTTAAGCACATGAAATGTCCACTGATCTCCAAAGGATTATTTGTGGGCTCAGCTGCACACGCCRGGGGCTCAGCAGGATGGGATGCTCAGTGTCACCTCCTGGGACAAAAGGCAGAGACAAACCCCATAAAGAGTGTGACAGAAATGGAGGGGCCCATCCAGCTCAGCACAGGGACAGTCACTGATGTTGGACACCAAGCTGGTCCAAAACTCCTCACAAAGGCCAGGAACCCTGGACACCGCAGAACATCTTCTACTCAAATACACCTGCACATTTTCAAATGCTTGCCTCGGTTCTCTTAAGAAAAATTCCACAACTCTGTATTAATTCTCACTTACAGAAAACTGCTTGGTTTGGGTTTCCTGCTAGCATGCAATAATTGAACAAAATCCCAAAAACAAGGGCAAGTTTTCCTAGTCTGGTCCTGCAATATGTTTCAAACCTTATTTTCAAGCATCTGCAGAATCTCATTCTGCCCTAACCTATAGGTTTGATGAACACATTTCTGCACAGAGTGACGCTGCTGTGGGTGCTGTCGCAGGTTTTATCACCTGATAAAACTGATACAGGTCAGACCTGGCCACCCACAAAGCTTGGCTCTAGCAGCTCTGGCCAAGGAGCAGAGAAGGACACCCCAAATCCAGCTGGGTGTCATTGGGGTGACACCTAAGCAAGATCCTTTTCCTGCCCTCCAGTGTGGCACAGACACTGCCACAGCCTCATCCTGCCACCTCCAGCCCCTGATTCCACCCCAGCCAGGAGGAGCCTCCGAAAGCCAGAGCACGGCCCAGCTCAGCTGAGAGCCTCCAGCTGCCATCTGGACGGATCACAGGATTTTTTTTTTCCATGCAAATATGAAAGAGGGGGTGGGGGAAGGCTGAGGAGAAACGAGGCTGCAAAATGAATTCAGCATCAATTATTCTAAAATATGCGTGTTAATATGGGAAGGGCTCCATGGCTGCATCCATCTCCACTTCTGTTCATCCTGAGCAGCAAAATGTGACCCGGGAAGATGACAGCATCTCGCGTCTCACTTACACAAACACGAGCCGGGCAAGGGGGGATATTAAAACGGGAGACAATGCTGCATATTAAAATGCCACAGATGGAGCTTTCTGCAGCCTTTGCAGTCTGCCTYGGAGATTATTGCTGGGCCATATTGTATTAAAAAATGGGGGGTGGGTGTGTTATTTATTTAATTTTTAAACAAATTCCATCTCCTACTCATGCCGGATGGATAAAGTGAGCTCTTGAGCTCCAGCCAGCTTTGCCGGCAAACCCACATGAAAAATGCATTTTCATTAATACAAACTGTTTGCAGTAGGTAAATTAATTCTGGAAATGGTTTTCATACATGGCAAATTATACGTTCAGTGAAAACACTGGATGACACTCCACAGTCCTAATAAAGGCCCCGCGTTCCCTTTAATGAAGCGGGATTGCCAGGTAAAGGCGGCGAGCTGGAACAATTAAACAAGCAAATAAGACAACAGGCGAGTAARAGCTGGTGGGGTTTGGAGGTTTTCAGGCTGCTGCAGCCATCCCAGGAGTTTCTCAGAGAGAAGAGAGAGGAAGGAGCAGCCTGAGTCCCTTCCCTCAGTGATGTGAGGGCTGAGGTCCTGTCAGGGAAGATGTGGTGAGTTCTGAGAGCGCAGCGGTGCAAGCACAGCAAAGCTGGCCAAGGCTCCAGCATCTCCCAGAGGGGAAAGGAGCCCAAGCTCTATTCCCACAAGTTTCCCTCGTGCTCTGGACCCTTTCAGAGTCTCCTTTCCCGGCTGTGGGTGCCCGCTGGCRGCGAGGGAAGCGCTCTATAATTGATGAGGTGACGCTGCTCCGCGGCCCCAGCCCCGCCAGGAGACATCTGCTCCGCACGTAGCCCGGCTCAGGTGCTGTCACGCCGCATTTACCGCCCGCCTGCCCGTGCTAGAGCGGGGCCAGGGCCCTCACACCGCAGCTCGGGGTGTCAGGAGCTGGAACGCTGCACGGGAGGTGATTTCCAGCCTGCTTTTCTGGATTATTTCCACATTCRGCTGCACCAAGCCTGTGCCCGGTGACCAAAGCTGCTGGGCACTGGTGACACTGGCAGCACCCTCGTTGTGCCCTTCCAGCAGCACCCAGACAAGTTCCTACTCTGCCAGCTGCCTTCCCCTCCAAATTCTGACCCTCAAAACCAAACAGAAAGCAGGCACAACACCTTGGAAGTGAGGGAACTTGGAGTGATTTGAAGAGCAGAGCAAATCTCCATCCCTGCRTTTGTCACGGGGAACCGAACGCCACGGAAGGAGGGGGCAGCATTTCATAACAGCCTGCCACGTTAGAAAACAAAGAGTGATAAAGAATCTTTTAGTCACCTCTTAATTACATATTCCGGGTGCATTAAGAAAGGAGAAATGTATCTCAGGTCACTGCCTGTCACCGCGACAAAGGCCCGTGATGAGTTCTGTATTCAAAATATTTGCACTAATTATCGGCAGCGCTCCCCTTTGAAARCGCTCGGAGGGAAGGCTGGTGTTTCACCCGAGGGAATCAGCTCAGCTCTGCCTTCGCTGCACTACACAGAAATATACTCGTGCACGGGTATATTTTTACCARCGTGCCCGGCTATGTATCCATGGAGAAAAACCTATAAATGCCTAATGCTCGTCTTGTGGGGCTGAGGAGGGGGAGCAGCACAAGGGGGGCTCTGTTCCTCTCTGCTGCAGATGCTGGCTGAGCCACAACGGCCTCTGCTGCGTTTCCAAAGGTGGGAGCAGAGACTCTCACCCCCGGGCGATGGCTGCAGCCACGGCTTGGTCAAATGGAAAACAACCCTCTGCCAATGCAAATGCCCAGGGAAGGAGAGAAACGCKCTGAATGCAAATGGGACTGACCTTTAATTAGCGCATATGAGGAGGCACAAAGGGGGAAAAGCCACCAGAACTTCCCCAGGCACCTTCCCTGTCTCAAGCACAGCAGGAATCACTGCGTCCCCACACCAGTGACTGACTAATTTTCCAGGCAGAAGCTCCCACAGAACATCCTCCCCCTCTCTGCCTGCGCTGCTGCTGAACCAATGTCCCAGGAGGGTCCAGAGGAGGGTGAGGGACGGGCAGGCAAGGTCCCAGGCTCCCACCATGGGAGGATCTGCAGCAACGGGGGCTCGAYGTCTTCCCCCAGCCATTGACAGGACAAGGGGACAYGGCCCCACGCTGCACCAGGGSATATTYAGGCTSGACATGAAGAAGAATGAAAGGGTTGTTAAGCTTTGGAAGGGATGTGGTGGTGGCCCCATCCCTGGAGGTGTCCAAGGAAGGACTGGATGTGGCACTCGGTGCTCTGATCTGGGTGACAAGGTGGGGGCACAGGTTGGATTTGATCTTGGAGGTCTGCTCCAAACAAAATGAATCTGTGATTCTGTGGTCCAATTTGAGGCGAGAGAAGGGCCACAGGCACCCAGCGTGTGCTGCTTGCCCCCACATCACCCCTGCCACCCGGCAGGGCACGGCACAGCTCCTGCCTCCGGATATTCTCCCCGTTTAACACAAACTGACCCGCAACAAAACCCGAGCAGAGCAACCCCCGAGAGCCCTGGAGCTGCCTGAGGCCACCAGCATCCTCACCCCCACCTCTGGGTCACATCTTGGTGTCATTCTCATGGAATTCTGCATTATTTCCCCGTTTGCTGCCATCCCATAGCCCACAGAGCCTTCCCGGAGCGCTCGGTCTAACCCGGCCATACGCTACGGAGCAACTGCTTCTCCTCAGCCAGCATTTAATCCGAGTGGACAGCRGCAAAACCATGTGGATATAAATGGGGCAGGGAGAAAATAGCACGCTTCAGGTTCCTCGGGGAAGCATATGGGGCCAGGAGACTTATTAATAAATTCTTCTTTGTTCTGTATTGTCTGTGATAAATAGCCGCACTCAGCATCAATAACCGCAAACATCCTTGGGAAAGAGAGACATGCAGGAACCCATCACGCTGCTGAGAGCAGAGAATGGATTCAATTTCGGGGCTGAAGGCAAATTTCACAGCCCTAAACAAAATTATCTGAGGGGGCTGCTGTGGCCACACATGCAATAAATGTAAGGTTATGGCTATTGAAGCAGCAGAACGTCTCCCAAGAGTTGTAATGCCTTAAGTGAGAGGATAAGAAAGAATAGCCCCCTTCAGGAGGGTGCCTTTGGAAAAATAACATTTATGTTTCTGAATCAAAAGTGTTTTTATTAAGGGAACACAACACTTCTGGAATGTTATTGCCCTAGAGATTACTCAAACTCCCACCCCTTTGCTGGCATCCAAAAGTAAATTTCCACGAGATTTTAAACACTGCTGAGACCTCAATAATTTGGGAGTAGGAGGGAAAAGAGAGCAGTAGCAAGAGACATTCCTAATGGTGAAGACATGAAAAACGCAGCTTTATTTTTTGATGATTGCATTAGATTTTTTTTTATCACAGAGATGAAAAATGAGCAGCTACCACCTCCTAATTCACTGCCTGGGGACTGGATTCCCCTCTGCTGCCATTTGAGGAGAGGCACTGGAAACAGCACCGAGCAGGAAACGAGTTATACCGGGGGAGTGCCTGTTCCATTGTGGAAAAATAGTGGAAAAATAGTGGAAAAATCGTAACCTGGCTTGAAGTGTGTGCACTGAGAGCGGGAGAAAGCCCAGGACGATGCTCAGAATGTAGAATTATAGATTTTTTTAAGGTTAGAAAATCCACCTAAGACCATCTGGAATAACCCAGCACAAACCAYGTCCCCAAGTGCCACATCTTYGAAACACTCCTGGGGATGGTGACTGCTGCCACACTGCCCCGGGAAGCTGTGCCAGTGCCTGACAACCTTTTTGGTGAAGGAATATCCCCTAAGATCGCATCGAAACCCATTTTGGCACAACTCGAGGGGGTTTTCTCCTGTCCTATCCCTTGTGCCTGTCCGGCACTGGAGAGTCGGGAGGTTCCCCTCGGACGGGTCAGCACCGCGGACAGCGCCCGGCCTGCYCTCAGCTCTTAAAACTCGAGTTTTTGGCTAATTTCCTTAATTAGTTTGGGTTTTTTAATTTCCAGGAAGGCGAGGAGCGGGTGCTCGGTGCCCCAAACCCTCAGCACGCCGTGGGCTCGGAGCGCRCCGGGGCGGCACGGGAAGGATCGAGCTCCTCATCGCTCCCTCCCCGCTGAAACCTTTCAGCTGCCAGCGTGTGTTCCCACCCACAGAGCTGGTGACTTCCCCGGGAAGCTCCCAGGAGTAGGCAGTGCCACCCGAGGYGGCCCGGGGAGCGTACAACCGCCCGGAACACGCACGTGGATGTCACCAGACGCCACCAATCCTCCTCATTTCCCCGCACAGATTCTCCCCTGAGACATCACCAGGCGAAAGGACAAGGAGAAACGGTTCGAAAGCAGAACAGGGTCGGTTTTGAGTAGGTGCAAGGATGACTTTTTTGCARTGAGGGTGGTGAAACACTGGCACAGGGTGCCCAGAGAGGTGGCAGATGTCCCATCCCTGGAAMTGTTTAGGGTCAGATGGGACAGGGCTGCTCTGATTGAAGATGTCCCTCTCATTGCTGTGGGCTGGACCAAACGTCCTTTAAATGTCTCCTCCAAATGAAGCAGTTCTTTGATTCCAAAAGCGCACCAATGGCCACCATCTCCAGTCCAGCTTTGTCCCTCAGGTGCAGAAAACCTTCCCTCCTGTCACTTGGCTGRGTTTGTGCCGGCACCTGGGATTCACTGTGACCATAGCAGCTCTTTTCCAGCCACATTAAAAGCTCGGCACTGCTGCTAATGCTCCCTTTGGGCARCTCGAGCAGGTTTCAGGCTGTTGTCACAAAGTGAACGTGTCTTGCTGGATTTTAACCCGACTGAAAGGCACAAGTGCTCAAGGAAGCAATTTGCACAGCAGCCTTGCATCAGGGCATCCCCCTTTTCTCTCCTGTTAATCTTCTGCTCTGTAACCACTTCTTTTTTTCCCCCTCATTCTTTCACTTGGAGCACCACGAGTTTGAAAGGATAAAGTACATTAAGAGTTTTAATGCTGAGGAAGATATCAGCCTGACATTTTAATAACACTAATGCTCTGGAATTCGCAGCATTATCACTGTAGTGCATATCTCAACACCACTCTGGTTCACACAAGCTCTACAGCACATTAAACTCCACCAGGAAAGAAATCAGCCCCTTCCGTGGTGCCTGAGACAATGATTTTCCAGCACCACGTGCAGAGACATCGCAGGGATTATCACCTTCTCTSCCATCAGAAGCTGCTCCTCGCCCTCTGCCTCCCGAACAGCCGAGCTGTGACAACCACAGCAATGATGCGGAGATATAAACGCTGCTTCTGACAGGATATTTTTTTTTTTTTTTTGTCTCAGCACAAAACCAAGCCCTCTCAAACACCAATTTCCCAGCCTGCATCTTGCAGAATCACTCCCAATCCTCTGCTGCTGCATCCCACAGTTCAGTTCAGCGTTACCCGATTTATTTGGTCCTTTGCCTGTGTCAAGCCTGAAATTCATCCTAAATTCATCCAGTGCATGCGAACCACGAGGATAGGATGCAGTTTGGATGACGCAGCGAGGGACAGACGAATGGGAGGGACTCTYTTAAAAACAAAGAGGACCATTCCTGTCCACAGAAATGGGGAGGGAAGAGACAGACACCAAGGAGCTCTGCTGGGAGGGACGGCCACTCCACAGCTGCACAGTGGGCCTGGATGGCTGCAGGAAATTTTGGAAAGGCAGCAGCTGCCCCATCCCTGCGTGTTCTGAGTCCCCGATCATCAGCACCCACAGCTTCACCTTCCCCCTGCTCTCACACCTTCTGTCCAGCAAGAGGAGCGGCTAAAATCGCATAAATCCACAGCAGCAGAGACAAACAGCGATGAGAAACACCCGGGTTYTGTGCTGAAACATCCCCCACCCTCATCTTGTGGTGTTTCTGCTCCAGACACCAGCAAAGCTCTGGCCATGAAACACCCGCTCAAGCCCTGCTTCTGATTCTTCAGAGGAAACCAAATCCTGGCACTTTCTGCCCTGCATTTACATCCGAGTACAAAAAAAACCCTAAACGGGCTACAAGCTTCAGTCAAATTTGATGTAAAAATGTAGATGCCTTAAAAAGTTACGAGCCCGCAAGCCTGTAAAAAAAAAAAAAAAAAAAAAAAAAGAAAAAATTGCAGCCAAAGCCCAGACGTTTTGGAAAGTTCAGACCTAGTGATGGGAGGGCAGAAACTGCTTCCTCTGCCGGCTTTTTGTAACACGCACACACTGTTCTGCAAAGCCTAATGGCAACAGGCACCAGGGGACGTTTCTGGCTTCCAAACYCCTCTCCTGTGCATGCAGCCCACACACTGGGACTGGGCTTAATGAGCAGGAATTTTGAAAGCCGGCTTCGACAGAGGCTAAAAACGAGCTTAAGTTTCATGTGCAAAGTCAAATGCAAAAGTAAGTAAGTGGCAGCAAGCCCGAAGAGTAAATGAGACTGTTACATCTTGTGTCTAATGAGTGACACCAGGTAACGCTGGCAAATTGCTCACCTAGAGACAGCATCAGTGAATTTCTGATGGATGAACAAGCCTTTTTTTTTTCCCTCATCAGCGCACATCACAGTGAATGATGGAGCATGTTTTCCTGATGGTGCTGGAGATTGTCACAATCATCTGCTAAATCCGGTTCTGCCGGTGACACCGTGGCGGCAGAGCAAAGTGGCGCTAAGGCAAATCCGCAGCTGGCGTGAGCTGGAAAAGCTCCCCAAGGGTCAGCCAAAACCAGAGGGGCTCCCACAAACACCATCCTGAGGATAACCGGGTGCRGGAGATGGGGTGACAAAAAAAAACGGGCAGCGTGAAAGCACCAAAGAGGCTCAGAGAGAGGGAGAGAAACACGGTCCCGCACCGAACGAGCGGATCGTGGCCAATCTGCAGCCAGAATGAGGTGAAAAGCACAACATTTTGTGGCTGCTTCACCCAAAAGAAGCCCCACAGACTGAGGATAACCGGGTGCGGGAGATGGGGTGACAAAAAAAACGGGCAGCGTGAAAGCACCAAAGAGGCTCAGAGAGAGAGAGAGAAACACGGTCCCGCACCGAACGAGCGGATCGTGGCCAATCTGCAGCCAGAATGAGGTGAAAAGCACAACATTTTGTGGGTGCTTCACCCAAAAGAAGCCCCGAAAGTGCAGTCACGTCCAGTCCTGGCACGGCCCCTGGCCAGCGCTGCCCGTCACGTGGGGAAGCCTCACGGCTGAGCTGCGATGCGTAAAAGGATTTACAGATGTAAAGCCACATCTCGATAACGCTTGGAACAAATCCCTGACATTCTTCACACAGCTCTGCACTAACAGGTTAGGCTCTAGCAGAGTGGAAACGGCAGCTCCCCGCTATTTCCACGTCTCCATCCCCGTTAACTGTTTGAAGCCTTCTCCCCTCGGAAGCGAGGTGGAGCTGGCTCGGAGGAGGCAGGACTCTCCGTGCTGACAATTATTCTCCATTCAGGACTAGCCATTTGCATGCAGTTCATTTGTGATGCAGAAAAGCTTGAACCTGTCATTATTGCTTGGCATCAGTACAGTGCTGTGAAAAGACACCGCTCGGAACATGCGCACAGCGCTGCACCCTATTTTCTTTAATCTAGGCTAAAATGACAATGAGGGAAAGCGGGAGGGAGGGAGGGAGGGAGGAAGGCGAGAATGGGGAAAGCATCTTCTGCACAAACAGGAGTGATTCTCTGACAAACCAGGTATTGCCAGCAGAGAGAGGTTTGTCCAGAAAGCGAGGGGCTCCCCCGGTGCCAGGGCATGCAGGTGACATTGGTGTGGTCCCCTCCGCATGGCTGCAGGGCTGTMCCCCAGAAAGGCTCCAGGAGCCACCATTTTGCTGTCCAAGACACTGTGACCAAGCAGGAGAMGCCCAGGGGTCCTGCCTGCTCCACACCCTCCCCTCTGCTGTCCCCAAGCACGGCAAGATGGGCATGGCAGCCGGGCAGGGCAGCAGATGGAAAGCAAAAACCCCTCGAAAGCTCCGCTGCCCATGGCTATTTCCTGTCTCTTCCCAACAAGCAGGGATCACAAATGCTTCCCCTGCAGGGCCACGCTGCTGCRGAGTGCGGGGAGGGGGCTGTGCCCYCCTTTGCCGAGGGRACGGGGATGGAACGGCTGACACCCCGGAGAGGCCTGGGGGACAGCGGGGGACACTGCCAGGCTGCTCCAGCTCCCAACCCCTTCCTCATCGAGCACTCCAGGCACCTCCACGATATTTGCGGCCATCTGTGCTCAGGACRGTGCCAGCACCCAGCCTCCCAACACCTCCCGCCTCTCCCCGGTCCGCACCCGACACCAGGCACAAAAGCACAAAAAATCCCAGCCTTGGCAGACGTGGACCAGCCCGAGTGGTCAAAGATCAGCTCAAGCCCTGCCTGTAGCCAAGGCTTTAACAGCTCTGTCAGAACGTCTGTCAGGAACTGTTCTCGCTCCGCAGCGTCTCCCTGTCATGTCAACATCCAATTGCTTTTGGCTAACAACTCGACCTCCGTGACTGCTTGTGGCGAGACACTCCAGATCTCCACCACAAGTGCTGTGGAAAAGCATTTCCCGATGCCAGCGCCGGCCTGGAAACGCTGCTGTCCGTGCTGAGACACCGGAGAGCGTCCGGAGACCTCTCCGTCCCCAGCCCAGCCCACTCCGGGAGGAGGCAGCTCCGCCATGCAGGTGATTTAGGAGCCCAGATCCCATTACGATTCATTGCCAGCAGGGAATCCAATTCCCTTGTTACCTTTCAAATGAGCAGAGCTACACATGAATATTAAACACCAGCGCGTTCTAGTCCCAGGGAAAAAAAGGCAGTCTTTGAGAATCCCTCATTAAGATGCACTGGACGCCTTGCACAGGGAGCCCGAGAGCCAATTAAGCAGGGCTTTAACAACCCTAAAACGAAGCTGTGTGGCTCATTGGGTTCCAAGCCTTTGGTGGAGCTGGTGTGGGTGCTCCCAGACCTGTCCCCAGTCTGTCCCAGAACACGACACYGCTGCCAGAGCTCCCAGCAGGATCCGCTTGCTCCCTCCCGCCAGGGATGAGGCTCTTCCCAAACCTGTTCCCATTCCTGCCAGCTCCTCRCCTCCCTGCTGTTTCCAGCACCTTCAGCAAAGTTTATTTGCTGACTTTCAAACCTCTTTATCGCCACGCTGGATCAAGGTAACACAATCAGACAAGCCTGACATGTCTCCTGACTTTGGAGGGACAATCTCCTCACTCTGCACCTCATCCTCAACCTCATCCTCATCCTCATCCTCATCCTCATCCTCATCCTCATCCTCATCCTCATCCTCATCCTCATCCTCATCCTCATCCTCATCCTCCCCGCCCCTGCCTAACCCCTTCTGCCAGTGCCAGCACCCTCTGCTCAAAATCAATTTCTATATTTCAGATACAAAGGTTGTTTCTCCTGAAAAATGAAGCTGCCCTTCAGAGAGGTAATAGAGAGATCAATACTAGTTACATCGCGTTTCCTGGTGAAAACAGGGAACTGCTGGCATTTTTCTCCTCCTGATCCAKCCAAGTGGGCCGAGCCTTCATCCCAGACCGGGTGGGTGCTCTGCCAGAAAGCCCTGGACCCCACAGACCTTGGGAGTGGCTCCTCAAGGTCCCCTCTCCCTGCCAGTGACAGGAGGGGGCGGCGGGAAATGGAAGAGAAAATTGTGGATATAATTTATAATGCCTCATTAATTTGACAAATGCCGCTTCATGCGTGCTCTCCGTCAGCCCGTCACTGTCCCAGAAGCCACTAGATCAGCAGCTACTTCAGATGGAAAATCTACCTGCAAAKCCTGCTGTTTAGAGGATGGATTAATTGCCAGCGATCCTCACAGGCAGCTGGAGCTGTCCTGGGTGGTGGCTGCTGCTCCTGCCCCGGGGCTGCGACCCCTGCGAGGGATGGGAACAGAGATGGGGGAGGCAAGAATCACAAACAGCTCTCGGAGAAAGCGTTTGACCAGCTGTAATAGCTCCTTACCCAGGTTTTGTATAGAAGAAATCCCATAGGAAATACTYCTTCGCCAAAATGAAGCTTTTGTGGAAACTTCTCATTTCAGTCACGCACTGAATTCAATTTTGTCTCCATCTGAGAGAGAGTTTCCTTTCTTCAAACCTCTCCTGCCCACAGACTGTTTGTTTCTCCATTGGAAAAGCAGTGAGATGGAAATGGGAAAAGACACTGGGATCAGGCGGACCCTGCTGAACACACACCTTCAGCTTCCCCTTCCCTGGGAGGATTCCATCAGCTCCCACGTGAGAAATATTTTGGGCAGAGCCACTGGGAAGTGCAGAGGCCACCCTGGAATGGAACTGGTCAATCCTTGCAAAGTCAGGCAGCTCCAGCTGAGATCCTCCTGAGCCAGACTGAGCTTGTACCCACACGAACGGGCGCCCGGGATTTTAATCCCACGAGGAAAACAGGAAGAGGAGGCTGGAGAAGATGTATGTGCATGAGGCACCGTTAGCACAACTCCACTCACTCTGTGTTAAATAACTCTTCCAGGGCATGAGTTAAATGGCAGCACAGAGCAATCAGGGGACAATAAATCCCTGGTTATAAATTCTGGCACTAGGCTGTGAGATGAAAATCATCATCGCTGGCCGGCCACAACTGGTCCTGGCTTGGGGAGAGGGAGGTTGGGGAGCAGGGCAGAGGGAGGAATATCTGCATCCCCAAGAGCATCCCAGCCCCTCTCACCCTCCCCAGGGGCTGCTGCTCGCTTTGTGCCCCACTCCGAGATCCCAAAAACCCCCAGGAGCCCCCCAAGGTGTTTTCAGCACTGAGAGTGAAGTTCTCAGCCCCATAGCAAAAAAACTGAATTCCCTTTCCAGCCCCAAAGCTCCTGAGGTGTCCTGCTGGCCTTCTCCTCACAAATTCCTGCCCAACACCAGCCAAGGAGACAGAACATTCCCAAAAAGCTTCCCAAAGAGGGAAGCATACAAGGTGTCACCGATTTACCTCGCTGCATCTCAGCTCTGCCTGCTGCAGCAGTTATTTCCTGCAAATATATTGCACTGTGGGATGCCTGCGATATTTTATAAAGTTAATAACTTTTTTTTAATTGGATGAGTTTATAGAATCGTGCGAGCAATTAACAATAATTACGTTTAAGACACTTAAATTCCAGGATGCACCACAAACACTGGAATATTAAGCTATAAAAACCCTCGATTGTACATTCAAATTACATTAAGGGTCTGTTGGAAGGAACACACTCTCAAGTTTCAAGAGCCCCACTCTGCTCTGTTTATACAATGAGGTTACATCAGATGTTGCAGCAGCAGCCCTGTCCCCATCCTAATTCAAAATTTGGGCACACTGGGCGTGGATAAAACTGCCCAGCAACCCCAGAATTTCTGTGTGATGAGGATCAGGATCCAGGGAAAGCTTTGGTTTTCCAAATCCCCTTGGCTTTCAGCACAACCACGGACACCACGGCACCAGGAAGGGAGTTGGGCCAGCGCTTATTTCATTTTAATCACCAGGTGCCAAAGTAAATTATTGATGCCGGTTCTCAGTGACAGGTAAGGCATTTTATCACCGCGCCTTTAATAATGCAGGAGTCATGATCCTCGGCGCTAAAATGTCAGGAATTCTCAGGTTGCCCTCGCCAGGCTGACGGTGTCTGCCCATCCCGCCCTTCTCGAGGGTTCGGCACCAGCGCCCAGCTGCTCCCTGCCAGATGGCACCCTGGTGACAGTGCCACCCTGGGGACACATCCCCACGGGACAGGAGCCTGGCTGGCGGGACAGATGAGAGAAGGGATGAGCAGAGCTCGACACCCATGAAAACCCACCCCAAATTCCACCTTGAAGAAGGAAAACACCACTGAGAATGGCACCCACACCTTCCCTGTGCCCCACACTGCAAATGGAACCATTTCACCCAGCCTGGCCACCAAAAGGGACAGTTTCAGAGCCACCACGGCTCCCGGCTGAGGAACAATAGCCGGCTAATGTCTCCATTTTGAGCCTGCACAGGCAGCTGGCTCTGCCTCCAGGAGGGAAAGGGCCTCTCCAGAGCTGGGGAGGGATTCTGTGGAAGCAGGATGAGCTCAGGAAGGGGAATGGCAAAGATCTGGACGTGGGCAGCACCCAGAGAGAGACGAGAGAGCAGCTGAGGAGCCCAGGATGGGAGAGCTCACCCGAGCCAGGCTCTGGTGCCAGCCCATGGAGCAGGGGGATGGCAGGACTGGTGTCAAGGATGAAGGGACACTGCCAGCGGGTGCCATGCCAGGCTCAGGTGGGTTCTGTGAGGGTCAGGGGCTGGCTGAGCAGAGGTGCCACCCCCTGCCCTGCCTCCAGCCCCTCGCTGCACCCAGCACAGGTTTGCTGCAGCCTTTGTATTCCAACAGCACAGCCTGACATTTATAGGGGGAAGTTTTATTCCTGCTGTAAATAACCTCTAATAGTGTAGGTCATTACACTAATTACAGAAGATAATTAATTTTCCGATTCTTGTTAGGCCGCTGCATATTCCAAGAAGAGCACAGTTCATTATTTTTCCCGTGCAATTATGACCTCCCTCTCCTTCCCCTGCCAGCCCCGCCTTCAGGATTTCAGCACTTTGTCAAGTTGTTTATCGTGCAGCCACSGAGCTGTTGTGATGCTGAGGAGGCTCAGGGGCTCCTCTCTGCCTCCCAGCCCAGCACAGGACCACGGGAGAGCTGGGTGTGCTGCAGAACCTCCTCTGTGCCCCAAAAGAGCCATCACCGATGCTCCTTGGCCATGTCAGGAGGATCCCAGCAGGATCAGGTGCTGGGATGCAGGAGAGGTGTGAAGGCCACGTGGGATTTTAGAGTGGCTGAAGAGGGCACAGCCTCATCGACAGCAGGAAAACTCTGTTCTGAACTTGGAAAAATCCCCTCGGAGTGTTTGAGCTGCTGCTGAGGGTTAATCTGCAGCAGGTTGATGATGGTGCTCCCAGTGCAGCGCTTGTTACTGAGCCCAGCCTGGCAGCAGAACATCTGCAGGACCTCAGTGCACCACAGGGCTCAGGGTAGGGGCGGCCAGCACCTCCCACACACAGACAGCACAGTAAAAACAACCTGGCACCAGCAGCCTTCACACCTTCATCATCCTCACGCTGCCCAGGCCCATAAAACACAGCAGCAAAACACTGAACAGGGCAGGAGCTGTGTGAGCGACAGGGAAAAAGCAGCTTCTCCTTGGCCAAACACCTGTGGTGGAGCAGTGTGCCAGATCCTGGCTGCTCAGCGCTCCCCAGCCACGCTGTAAATCTGGGTATCAGACGGGTTTTAGTGATAATCAATTGTAATAACTAACATGGATCCCTTGACCAGATAAGTGGAATATTATAAGTCCAGCTGCAATTAGCAGGGGCAGATGGATGGGGCTGAGGCAGCAGTGCGGGTGTTTTCCCATCYCACCAGCTGCTCCACATCCATTTGCTCCCCCCATAAATTCAGCATCAAAACCCCACGTCTGTCATGAGCTGTCTCAGCCACCACCTTGCCAGGGGAGCCAGCAGAGGCAGAATCTGCCCTCCCCTGGCTCAGGTGAGTGTGACAGGGACACTCAGGTGAGTGTGACAGGGACACTCAGCAGGTCTGAGGGTACAGCCCCACACCGGAGGGGCCTGGCCAGGACACACTGATAACACACACACACCTGCTGTTAGAGCAGAGAGAATGAATTTTTAAAAGGCACATAAACCCCTGATGCTTCAAGGCATCAGCTGAGCGCTAAGGAGGATTAGCGGGAAATATCTCCCGTGGAAAGCTTATTCCACATGAATTCCACTGAAGGGATCCTTTCATCTCCCCCYGGAGCATCTCTTCCCCTGGCCTGATGCGCCTTGGCACTCGCTGAGCTCCGGGAAGGCTCTGGCTGCCCGCAAAGGTTGACAGCTGTCTCCGTTCCGATGCCGCCTCCTGAGTGACACCGATGTGACAGGCAGGGTGACACGGCACAGACAGGACAGTTCTCCATCCCCGGCGGGACAGCGATCCCTGGCTCGGGGCAGGTGAGATGGGAGCGCGTTTCTCTCTCTGGTTGAGCGGCACGGGCAGGATTTGCAGATCCACACACATCCCTGCACTGGGGGCTCCCACGGAGCTCCACACTTCCCCACCATCTGCTTGGAAAGGGAATAAAACACCGCCCCGGGCATTTCCTGGCAGCTTTTCCTGCCCAGCGCCTCTCAGAGCACCTACAAGGAAGCATCAGCTGCCCCTCCGAGCCAGAGGAAAGGAAAGGGTTAAAAGGAATGCCGTCTCCCCTCTCCTTTGCCTTGGAAGGAGAGGCACTGAGTGCATTAAAATCTGGGTTAAAAATGGCTCTGCTCTACCTATCTTATCTTCTTTGTACTAAAAGCCCTCAAAGAGCGGCAGGTTTTCACGCAGAATTTTCCCGTCTAATCCCCTTTTGTTAGCTCTGATACTGGCATTGCAATACAAACCTCGTCCGGGYGATTTAGGAGGGATTACACGCCCTCAATCCTACAGCATGTGGGAGAAAAATGTTTCCTCAAATCAAATTTTACACAAACCGGTATTTGAAAATAATCAAAGCGCAAATCCCCGCTGTGGGGATTTCTGGAGGGAGGTAAGTGGGGGGCGGGAGGAGGCAGGAGCTGGTGCCACCAGCACCAAGACACGGTGCCAGGGCACCCTGTGCCCGCAGGTCCAGACTGCCACCAACTCAGAGCACGCCAAAAAATAACCCAGAYCAGTTTCCCATGGCTGGAAGCAAGAAATGCTCAAAGCGAGGGCACGGGAGCKGCTCCTCATCCCCTTCAGTGCCAGGTGGGTGGCAAGAGGGCACGGAAAACCAGTGCCACTGTAGCCAGGCAATAACTCTGCCTTCTGCACGGCCAAATGTGCTCTCCAGGGCCCTGCACACGTGTGTTTGGCTCGGCTTTCCCGATGAAATATTGCTGGTGCCGCTCCTGTAATATATATGTCACAGATGCAACCTCATTTTATTGATCTCTCCCAGCTCTGCCGGGATATCCATAGCGGAATTAATACGTCTGTATCACCACCAAAAAAAAAAAAAAAA
>NW_026623806.1:363641-364876 GCF_030028575.1 Malurus melanocephalus | reverse complement strand
CCATCTGACAGTTTCAATTAAGGAAGCGTGAAAAGCGATTTGCGTAAGAGGCTGGGGCTTGGCGGGGGAGAGCGGGGCAGCCCGCGGGCAGCGCGGCTGTACACTCACATCTGGGTAAGTGAAGTGATTTCCTACAGGAAGTGATGGAGGCCAGAGCCCAGTCGGGGCCGTGGCCGTCTCTGCCTGACGAGCCCCCGCAGTGCCCGCTGTGCCACCGMGGCACCGGACCCGACAGCGCTGGGCACAAGGAGCCACCGCTCCCGGACCTCCTGGGGTAACCTCCGAGAAAGCTGAGTCCAAACTAAGCATCAGAAAAGAAGGAAAACACACTTTCCTGCGGTTCTTTTTCCAAACTCCCTCTTTGCCCCACACGGGAGCTCTCAGATAGTCTGAGCATCCCCAGCGGGAAAAGCCCGGCTCGCTGCCAGGGGATGCCCGGGTGACCCAAATCCCCCTCCCCGGGCATTGCAGGAGGGGCAACGGTGAATGGGAGCCCCGGGATCGTGGCGCTTGTCACGCAAAATTAAAATTATATCCCCACATCCATGGGCCGGCGGAGAGCTGTGAAATATTCGTGTTTCTGCGGCTCACGGGACAAGGTGCCCCCAGTGTTTCCCTCCTCTCCCCAGCTCTTCGGAGCAGAGTCAGAGAGGGAAGGAAGGAGGAAGCGCTGCCACCCCTGTGCCCTTCGCTTCCAGATGCCAAGAGCTGTCCCAGATCCTTTCAGGCTTTCCAGCTGCACTCTGAGGCAGAGTAGAAACCCCACAGGAGCTGCGGATTTGGGGCATCCCCGCCATACACAGTCCCCTACAAACCCAGATCCCAGCCTACAGAGACACCACGTCAGCTCATTTCTCTCCCCTTCCCCCTGATTTGGGGCAAAGCTCTTAACTCCACCATAAAATTAAAAGTCATGTGTCCAGATAAATCAATTAAGACCTTGTTTGCAACACCTACAGCTCAAGCGCCCCTGATCCAGGGTCTGGCCAGCTGTCGGAACATTTGGCTTCTTCTCAGCAGGACACACAACAACACACGAGTGCTTAAAAGCACTCATCCACCAGAGGAGTAAAGCCCCTTCCTAATCCACTCCCCCGCTGAACGGGGGGCTGCCGGGTGGTCTGCAAAGCCCCCAGAAGAGGGGAGGACAGCCTGCTGCCCCCGGGAAGAGGAGGAGCAGCAGTGGGAGCTGCTGGAGCCCCTCTGGTCCAGCCAGGTGCCTTTGAAACCCGCGG
>NW_026623806.1:352448-363586 GCF_030028575.1 Malurus melanocephalus | reverse complement strand
CAGCCCAGCATCCCCTGAGCATCCTCTGCCTCCAGCCAGCCCTGCCCAGCAGCGCTCTGCCATCTCTGGGTGCTGCTCAGGGCATCATAGAGGGCTGAACGGGCCAGCCCAGACAGCACGGGCAGAGAACCAGCCCTGCYCAGCCCCTGGAAGCAGCGCTGGCAGCCCAACGTGAGCCCCCTGGGGTACCCGGGAATCACTGGGTACGCAGTTCATCACTGCTGGCAGACACCGAGAAATGAAACTGTAGGTGAATTAGAGACCACACCTGAGGTGGAGATCACTGCCTCTCCTCAGGCACAGCCARWGGAAACCCCTGCCCAGTTTCCCCAYYTYCTGCAAASCAGYTGCTKCTCACACTGGTACTGAGCTCGGAKCACTCGRYCTTTGGCTTCCACATCCTGAACAGGGCACACACATCACCCCTGCAGGCCATCCTCTCCCTCATCAATGCTTCTGGCTTGTGTCAAAGCAGAAACAGAGGACCCAGAACCCCACGGTGTCAGGTGTGACCTCCTGTGCCAGCCTGGAGGTGCCAAAGCCAGCACTGCCCCTGGGCATGGTGAGAGCGGGGGTCTCAATTTTCCAGCGTTTGGGAATCAGCCTGGGAGCTTGGACTCCAACACAAACCATGCCCCAGACCTGCTGCCTCCCCTCCTTCCTTAAATCCATGATTAAAACACAGCTTTACAGCTTTAACACTTGCAGGGAGTAAAGCCGATATCCCCTGAATCCGTGGCCATTCCCTGCACCCCACCCTTGGGAGCCCAGCTGCTCCAGCCTTCACAGGGCTTTCACACCACTTCACAGCACACCCCAACAACTCCCTCCGCTTCAACAGTTTTATCTCCTTCCCTTCCCTCAAGTCCCCTTGTAAATCTTCCTGTGTTGGACTCCAGGGATAAAAAAAAAAAAAAAATGGGGAGAGAAAAAGGTAAAACACAAGCACAGAAAATCCCACAACAAAACAAAGCAAAAAAAAACCCTCACAACAAACTACGTCCCTCCTGGCAAAACCCAGAGCGCCGCTTACACAACATCTTTACTCGCTCCATTATTTATAGGGCAACTGAAACATTTATTCCTACACGGAACTACCCGGTGTGCTGGGGAAGGTAACAATGGAAATCCTCCTGGAAGAGGTAACTCCACAGCGGATCAATAAGCAGGGCAGCAAAATTGCCATTAATTATGCTTGCTGGGAACTCTGTCCCGCCCCGGCACTGCCTCTTTCTTCAATCAAGGAGAAGAAACGTTGGCTGCATAAAATAAACCCCATCCTGAGCACGGGGATGAAAATAGTTTCAAAGTCAAAGGCATCAGGSTGCAGAAGTTCACACCACAAGGCAGACAATCCCAGACCCTCAACATTTTTAGGGCCATGACTCGGAGCTGGTTCATAGGGATGGGAAGTCCTTCATGCCAAGAATTTTCCCACTGAGCTTCCCTTTCCAGAGACATTGGGCCCAACCCAGAGAGTGGGTAGGGTTAGGATCAGTGTTAGAGCTAGGATTAGGTTTAGGGTTCAGCAGAGAGTTAACCCCATCTCAAAGAGCAGCAAGAGCCCCCAGATGCTCTCACTAAAATTTTGTGGCACTGCCATGCTTTTGTCAGTAAAGATCTGCTCCCCCTGCCCCACAAACATYTTTTTGTGGCCATGGATTTCATGGCAGGATTAAATAATCACTGATGGGTTAYGGACAGGCTGGAGCCCCACTGTCTCAGAGCCACGTAAGGCTAATCAATAGCAGGTCATCAATAGGCCAATCAATCACTTGTGCTAGGAACCACATTCCAGGGAGGCCCAAATCCCATTACTCGAGTCTTGGGTCAGACCCAGAGCTGGGTCCCCAAAGGCACGGCCGGATTAAGGGCAGCATAATCTGCTCTTCGGGGCACACAGCACACCAACCTCGTGCCAGAGCTCACAGCTGGGCCTGCCCTGCCTGCGAGGAGCAGAGTTAAAAATGAAATTAAATTAATACCGGCCAGCAGCCAGCTCGGGGTGGGTGCTGGAAATGAGGGGTGTGGGGAGTGGAGAACCTGCAAGGGAGGGCAGCTCTGTCCCTGAAGGACACGGGGCTGGGCTGTGGTGCCAGGCAGGGTCAGAGCCACGAGTGACAGTCCCTGCTGCACTRCCAGGACAAGGGCAAAGGCATCCCTGTGCCCGGGGGCTGCACCATCAGCATCCTCAGCAGCTCCTCCCTCCCAGGTGCCAGCGATGGCTGGCGTCCCAGGACCAGCAGGACACGCCATGCTGGAGGTCTCCCCTGCTTTAATAGGATCTGTCGTCTGGCAATCTAATTTGATCGAGGAAAAACTAATGAAAACAGGCCCTGGTCTGCAGCGCGGATTAGCCCAATCAGCCCAGAGTGGCTACTTTATTGTTCAGCTCCCTGGCACCAGCTGTGCCTGTGTGCAATCAGCCCTAAGAGCCATCGGGCTGCATCCGYCCCAGCTGCCCCAGCAGCTCCGGTCCCCATTGCAGGGGTGTCCCCACACCCCAAGGACACGCTCAGATCCCCCTGAGAAGGAAGCATCTCCACCAGTACRGGTTTTCATTAGCTTTGAGGGATGTCCCTGGGTTAAAACCAAATCCCATTAGTGAGGAGAACAGCGTGTCTGGTGCTGGCTGCTCGTGTTGTGAGTGTCAGGGGCAATGTGTCCCATGACAAGGCTCATCTGTCCCCTCCAGACCCCAGCGCTGTCCCCAGGGCTCAGAGAGATGGAAAACCCCACACACAKCATCASAGKCACCCCAGAATGGTTYGGGCCYTAAAGATYATCCAGTCCCAGCCCYGTTKACACACACAGGCAGGGCAGGAGGGAGCGATGCTGGCACTGGTGTCACCAGGTGTGACACATGGGGCACTCTGGCACTGCCGTCTGTGACAGCACCGGGGCTGGGGTCAGTCCCAGAGCATGGACCAGGCATGCTGACAGCTCAGGGGGTTCTCATCCCCTCTCCAGCCCCAGTCCTCTCCCCACACATGGGATGCAAACCCWGGACAGCAAAGGAGTGGGAGGTTTTAACACACAGAGATAACTCTGCCAGAGAAGTGTGAAGCTTTAGGAATTGCAGCCCTGAGCCACCTGGGACACGTRCGTATTGACTCAGACCCGAGCCTTTAATAAGGCAGCTAACAGCATTGCTTTTACATTCATCCCTCTTACAAGCTGAACATGCCCAGGACAAGTTCATGTTCCAGCTACAGCGCTCGCCGGGCTCAACCGAGGGATTAGCCARCCTTGTAGCTACACTCGCCTCCTCTCCCCTTTCTTCCCTCTCTCTGTTCTGCCTCGCTGTCAGGTCAAGCAGCTCTTCCCTCTCCGTGTTTTGGTGTGTGCTCTGCCTGCAGATCACACMCCTGCCCCAGGTGAGATGCTCCTGCCCTGTCCTTTTGTAGCTGCCGAGGAGCGGGGCGTGCATCACCGCTCCCTTCGAGTCCTTTTAAAGGATTCACCGGAAAATCCCCGTTACTGCTGGAAGGGCCGGGAAAGCTCCCCAAAAATCGTGCAGCTGCGCTCCAGAGCCACTGCCAGCACGGCTCAGCAGATTAATGTCACWGCCGCGCCTGGTGATGGAAAAGGGAAGGCAAAGGGCAGGAGGAGACTTCGCACGGACATTAACACGGGCTGGAGTACATTAATATTATCGACGGGCTGTCAGCGAGGCTAAAGAGSCTGTGCCAGCCCTGAGCAGGGGATGGAGCTCGGCAGCGCTGTGGGGACACGCGACAGAGGTTTGGGGACACACGGCACGGAGCGCCCCGGCCGTGGGTGGGGATGGCGGGGTGCGGGGCGGGAGGAGCGCACAAAGGCSGTGGCTTTGGGAGCCGGGGCTGCGGGGACACACGGCACAGGGGCCGGGGGAGAGGGAGGCAGCCGGCGAGTGCCCTGACCCGTGAAGGAGCGGCCCCGGGAAGGCCCCTCGGCCGCCCACATGCTCGCYGTCAGCTCCGCGCAGGCCGGGGCACTGATGCCTTCGCCTCGCCAGGCTGCCCGCGGGGGACCCAGGGCGATGCTCGGGCACAGTGGCACACTCTGGGGAGCACCTCCCCGTGCCCACCGCCCTGGGGACACACGGGGGGACACCACAATCCCATCCCGTTCCATCCCCGGCTCCAGGCGGCGGCTCCGTGCCAGCGGCGGAGCGCGGTCCTACGGCAGCGCTGAAATACGGCGGTGGGAAGTCCCCTACTGCTCCCTGTGTAGCATTTTATCTTAATAACATTTTATCTTGGATGACAAGCCTGTATAATGTGGTTTAAAAGCCACGGCTACGCTGACACCAGAACAGGGGGAAGGAAAAAAAAGCTCTTTTCTCCCGTCTAATACATTTGCTGAGGTCACAACTTGCGAACCTCTCGCTGTATCTCGCTCGCCGAGCTGGGAGCCGCTTTGTAGAGCAGCTCAGAGGCAGCGGCGGGAGCTCAGCCCTGCTCCTCCCTCCCGCTCAGGGTTCCGGCTATAAAGGCTCSGGCTCTCGCTTCTTTTTGCAGTTTKGGCTCGGGGAGGTCTTTTCCTCCCGCTCTGCTCCGTGCAGGGAGCGCTGGAGGCTTTGAAGGGGGAACTGCGAGGCTCCCCCAGGCTGAGTCTGGTTCAGTGACCTGCCTGAACCCCTGCACCCACAGCACGGTCCAAACTGCCCCTGACAGGGCTATCCCACACCACACTGACCATCCAGGGCCACCACAGGGATCAGCGCTCCCGCAGAACCCGGCCCTCGCCAGCCCCAGCCCCGCAGCACCCAAATTTCCCGGGCACGGCGTCCCTGCGGCTGCAGCARCGCAGCGATGCCGCACAGCACGGTATCATTAGGGAGACAGCTATTCTGGTCTAATTGCCAGTGGTTCACAGCAAACATGGCAGGCTCTGCCTGCTCGGAACAGAACCGTGTAATCACGCTAAAGACAAAGGATGCCCGAAAGAAAGAGTAAAAACAGACATCAAACCACASAGGGGACAGCCAGGTTGACTCGGGGAGGGAGAAGACACTGACCCAGCAAGGAGGGTTAAGCTCTTCTTGTGAGAGCTAATTTAAGGTCAGGCAAATCCTGCTGACAGATTATTTTTCACCTAAAACGTTCCGATCGGTGGCTCGGGCACCGCAGCGCAGCAGGACCTGGAGAATGGCTGCAGGAGCTGCTGGCGGTGTCCTGGAGGACAGGACAGGACAGGACAGCCTTGTCCCTGCCCAGGACCCCGAGCAGACAGAACCTGCCCCTCACTGGGGTCCCGCTCACACCAGAGCATCTTTCCCGAGATCCGGGTGAATCCCACCCTGTGCAGCCCCTCCAAGAGGGGCGCGAGTCCCCCCCAGCCCAGGCTGTCACTCTGTCACCTCTGCTTTGCTGTGACAGACAGACAAGCCCCAGCTCGCAGGACCATCAATTATTCACACGCACTATTTCTGAATATTGATGTTAAAAGCAAATTCCCGGCTTGCCCCTCGCCTGCGTTTCCGACGGGGTTTTCACGCCGCAAGGACCCGCGTTCCTGCGGGGCCATCGGGGGGGAGGGGACACTTGGAGGGACCTTCCCTGCCACCAGCCAGGTCTGCTGGCACCGGGCTGGGGTCCTGAATTCAGGGTGGGATAAAAAACCATCCCGTCCTGCTCTGGAGGGGTTCAGCCCCGCTGAAGGAGCAGCAGGGAGGGCTCAGGGAAGGAGAGGATGTGGCCGTCAGAGACAAAAGGAGCTTGCTCTCCCCCTCACTCGTTCACAAGAAAATATTTGTAAACAAATGCTTCCTGCTTGTGTTTATCCAACTTTAAGAGGYTTCAAATGGAAGCCTGCTCCCCACACTGTATCATTACCCTTCATTATTGCAATTTGCCAGGCTTTAGGTGGCTGGAGAGGGAAAACACAGGATAATGCACTGCTCAGGGAGCTGCAGCAAGTTAAACTGGGAGAAAAGCAAGCCCAACAATCTGGTGACACCAGAGCCATGTGATGGGCATTGTCCATGCAGAGCCAGCACAGCTCCTGCACCGGGGCAGCAGAGGAACAACAATTGTGGCCTTTGTGCCAAGAAAGAACAGCCAAATGTCACAGGCACAGGCACCTGGCCTGGCTCAAAACAYCAGGGATGCTCCACCTCACCCAAACCAGACCATCCTGACTCTAAAAACCCCTCCTCCCTTGGCTTAAAGCTGCTCTGGTGATGGGCTGAGTGTCCATCACACACGGACAGCTGAGCTTCCACTGACTCACTCACCATCAGTAGATGCTGGAGCAACCAATRGACAGCTGAAAAATGTTCACAGGAGAGAGAAACTCTTGAAACAGGGAAGGGATCCAAAAAGAAATCTCATTTGTAGATCATTGCCTTGATATCTCAGCATTTTTTACTTCACAATTCTGTTTTATATAGCCCTGTTTATTGCACTGATATCTCATCCTGCAGATTCATCTCGGATCATCGTTAAGGTTCCTCCCCAGCTTGCAGAGAAGCCTCTGCTTATCGTAAAACTCTATGTTGAAATTTCAGATTAATTAAAAGCTGTAAATTGCAAAGCCAGATGCGATAACTCACATCTTCACCCTTCCAAAAAAACCAAAAAAAAACAACCAAAAACCAGAAAAATGAGAAAAGTGTGAAAGTCACTTGGTTTAAAGCATCATCTGTCCCAAAGCCCAAAACCACGTCACTCCCTCCTCACTGTGACCCAGCCAGCGCTGCCACCGAGGGTCCCCAGAGATGTCTCGCATGTGGCAGGGAGTGACACCACAGCCCAGGTGTCCTTCCCCAGTGACACCACAGCCCAGGTGTCCTTCCCCAGTGACACCACAGCCCAGGTGTCCTTCCCCAGTGACACCACGGTGCCACCCCAGCGAGGCCAGCTCAGAGTAAAGGGTGAGAGGATGCTGAGGAGGGCATGGGGACACAGGGGACCCGGGCAGGAGGGACCCGAGCAGGAGGGGAGCCCCGGGAAGGAAGGGAGTTCAAGGCAGGAGGGGACCCGGGAAGGAGGAAAGTTCAAGGCAGGAAGGGAGCCCCGGAAAGAAGAGGAGCCCGGGGAAGGAGGGGACCCGGACAGGAGAGGAGCCCCAGGAAGGAAGCAAGCCTTGGGCAGGAGAGGAGCCCCGGGCAGGATGGGAGTTCCAAGCAGGAAGGGAGCCCCGGGAAAAAGGGGAGCCCCAGGAAGGAAGGAAGCCTTGGGCAGGAAGGGAGCCCCGACAGCAGGGGAGCCCCAGGCAGCAGGGGAGCCCCGCAGCCACCCAAAAATCCATCGGAGCGAGGGAAGCGGGTCCAGCCCCACCGCCCCCGTGGCTGTGACAGTGCAGAGAGGGGACAGACGCCATCCCCCCAGGCTGGGGACGCTGCTCCCCGTGCCCAAGGACACCCACGCAGCCGTGACCACCATCTGCTCGCTGGCAGCGTGAGCCAGCTCGGGTTCCAGCACCACAGCATCGCCCCAACGCAGGGATGGGGTCACCCCCTGCTCCTGCCAGCCCCTCCTGGTGCTCCCTTACACCCCTAAAACCACCCTGCGAGGAGGAGGAGGAGGTGCTTCCTCCAATCCCCCATTCCCACTGCTCACAGCTCTCCCCCAGGCCGGTGTGAGTGGTTCTGCTCCCATCCCATTGCTCCTGGGGGCTCCATGAGCAGGACAGGCAGCAGCAGCTCTCCCTCCCTCACCCAGCTCCTGCTCACTGCACATCTCCTAATGCATTTCTTGGCCAAGGGTGAGGAGATTAAACACTCCGTAGAAGGCGAGCTGACACAAGCTGACAGACCTGAATCTTCTGCACATGCATAAGTGCCAGTCCTCATCACAAGGATGCTCATTTGCCAGCCTCATACCTATCACTTGGGCTGGGAGTCAATCTAAATAAAGCAAATTCACTCCTTCTGAGGGGGAGAGGGAGTCGCTGGGCTGTCATAAGGTTGAACTCAGCTGGCATCATTCTAAAGTGGAAGGTGCTGCAGGAGCAGAAAGCAGAGGATTTCCAGCCTCCCGGGAGTGAGAGGAAGGGAGTTTGGCTTTGCTTGAGAGCAGCTGACCAGGAGAAACCATCAGCCCCAGGCCCAGGCTGTGGAGTGACAGAATCCCAAATTCAGTGAGCTCGGAAAAGCCCTCTGAGATCATCGAGTCCAACCTGTGACCGATCCCCACCTTGTCACCGAGTGCCACATCCAGGCCTTCCTCGGGCACCTCCAGGGATGGGGACTCCAACCCTCCTGAGCCAGGAGTGACAGCAGGAGCAAACCCTGACTCCTCTGCTCACCTGAGCCAGCCAGGACACCAAACTTCACCTTATTCCACCCCAGAGACTCAAAGACTGGTTTGGGTAGGAAYTGGCYSCAAAAATCATCCATTTCCASCCCCTGCCATGGGCAGGGACACTGCCCTGTCCAGCACTTCCAGGGACAGAGCATCCACAACTTCTATCCCTCTCCTTCCCTCCTWCCCTCCGGCGCTTGGCTGCGAGGATTAAGACTCATTTCCAATGAAGTTTTCATTATTTTCTGCTCTCCTTCTTTATTCCCCAACTCATTTGCATTACAAAAAAATTAAACAAAAGCTGCTTTTTCGAATCTCCACTCATTACTCCCATTACATTTGTTAACATCATTATCTTCAGCTGAAGATGGCAACTATTATCAAATGTTGCAGAGCTGCTGCAGACCTCTTGCTATATTACTCTGGAAAATTGCTTTAATGCTTATGCTTTTAGTGGTTTGAAAAAACCAGCTATAGCATTAGAAGCCATAAAGAAGATAAAAAAGTGCATCATTCGATAATACGTGCGCTTTTCCACCCTTTACACTGAAATATAAATACACAGAGGTAATGCAAGATGCAAAATCTCTTCCTCCTCTTCAGTGATCCAGCACGGACCCTCTGATCCGACCCTCACCAACATTTTTCTTCGAGAAAAGTTGCTATAATGAAAGCTGGGATCAGCAGGAAATCATTCTAAAGACAAAATAGTTCAATTTGTCCAGATTTTGGCTAAATATTTCTGAGAAAGGCAGAGGGCATGGGTGCTGAAGGCCTGGGTTTAGCACAGAAGGAAAGCCCCAAGGGACAGAGCTGGGGGGAGCAGGACAGGCTGAGGTGGGATTGGCAGGGGGAAGGTGAGGAGGGGTCTGGTGACAGGGACAGGGCTCAGGGTCCCACGGCATCCCCCTCCCAACTGGAAACCAGCAGGGAGCTTGGCTCTGCTCACTGGGAGGGCGTTTCCACCAGGCGCAGAGGATCAAAGAACAACGAGCTGAACACGGGGGTGCGGAAACTGGGGAGGCAACACTTGGCAGGGCAGAGTGGAACCAGGGCTGGGCCTTCCAAAACCTTCCAAATCTCCCTTCCAAGGAAATGGTGTGTSTCCAGGGCCACCGGGAAAATGAAACAGAAGAAATCCTTCYCAGTGAGGGTGGGCAGGCCCTGGCATAGGGTGCCAGCTGTGGGTGCCCCTGGMAGTGCCCAAGGTCAGGTTGGACGGGCTTGGAGCACCCTGGGRTGGTGAAGGTGTCCCTGTGGACTGTTCTGCCTCTCACCCAGGCCATTGCAGCTCTGAGGATGTGACAGCACAGCCCAGGAGCTGGGACCATGCACAAATCCCACTCCACCRTGGCCAGAGCTGATTTATGGCAGCTGCAGGAGAGGTCAGAGCTCGATAGGCTTTCATCGATCASTTAATTAAACCTGGGCAAAATAAACATAATGAACGCAAAAATTTACAGCTTCTGCCATGGGTTCAGGTGCAGCTGGAGCTCAAMCCACCCATCTTCTCTCCTAACAAGCCTGGGCAGGCTGGGCTTTCGAGGGAGACCCAGGCACTCCTTTGGAACGGGCAGGACGTGCTGCACTCCTACCTGCAGCACAAATAAAACTTGTAATAATAGCAAACTCCCAAAACYGAGGCACACAGAGGTGCAAAACCCTGCCAGAAAGGAGCCCAGAGCGTGCCTGTCCCCCAGCACAGCCCTGGCACGCTCAGAGGGTGGCACGTGAAGCGTGACACCACAATGACCTGCTTTAACCACGCACCGATGCAAAACGCACACAGCCCCTGCTGCAGGTTCACGCTTGGTCACACAGCCCACGAGACCCACACAAAGAGATGTAAATTATCACTTTGTTTTCCATCAGGCTTTTGGTGTTGATTTAAGCTGCCCAAACAAATAATTACGGTCTTATCTCCATCACGCAGCAGCATTAGCCACAATTCATCATTTTTAGCTTGTTTCAGGCGTTGTGTATATATGGGTAAGTAAAGAAGGAATTCAGCCATTCCCATTTCATAAGGCCTGGCATTGCAAGATGGGCATTTGGTTAAATGTGCTCCTGACTAGAACAAAAATGTAATCTCCAAAGAACTCTGCAGGAAAGAGAAGCACATGTGTGTTTTTAGCAGCTTCTGGAAATGAGAATGAACTCTGCAGAGCTGAGGTGCAGAAACAAATCTCAGTGGGGGCACAGAGGGATGTGGGCCCCATCCTTCTTTCYCCTTTCTCCTTCAGGCAGGAGATGCCCCACCAGATTTCCAGCTGTGGTTGTGCAGCTGCAGACCTGAGCCAGAGCCCTCGGCACCCAGAGAACTGGAGGAGCCAAAACCTGGCGTGCCCGGAGAGCCAGGCCCGAGTTAACCATAACTCACAGGCAATCCCCAGATCAGACACGACAGGTTATGGCAGAGCTCTGCCAAGAAAGATCACGCAGATGATTATGAAGTTAATGCCTGACACGGCCGGGCGCGTGTTGTACATCCAGTGGCTGCGATRGCCATAGCTCCTGTTCAAACGGCGGGACGTGCCAGGATGTCGGATCGATTTTACAACAGCCGAGCGCGGGGAGCGGCGCTAAGTGCATGGAAATGGTCCAAGGTGCAGAGAGAGTTCACCTGGGGAAGGCAGGCATCACCTCACAGGAAGGAGCTGCGTGTTTGGAACCGTGATTGGAGCGGGGAGAACGCACCCAGGCACTGGGAGATCAGCAGCCCCAGCCCGGGGGATGCTCCCCGAGCCCCGCCGCTCGTTCAGCGCTCCCGCTGCRCGCAGCTCCGCTCCTGGGATCCGCACGGGTGTGAAACAAGCTGTGGAAACATCGGCGCTGCTGGCGCTCCGGGGGCGGCTGTGAAACCGCAGCGCCAGGCGGCTCACGGGGCACGCAAAACACACGGGCTGC
>NW_026623806.1:341148-352167 GCF_030028575.1 Malurus melanocephalus | reverse complement strand
AAGCAGCTGCCAGCGCTCGGTCAGGGGCTGGAGCAGGGTCTGGTGAAGAGAAAGCCGTGACCAGCACGGAGTTTTCATCTCAGCCGCCACCAAAACTCGCCAGGGATGGGGACACACAGACCCGTCCTTCCCTTTAGTCCCCAGGAATGGGGAAACACAGACCCTTCCTTCCCTTTAGACTCCAGGAATGGGGAAACACAGACCCGTCCTTCCCTTTAGTCCCCAGGAATGGGGAAACATCCTTCCCATTAGTCCCCAGGGATGGGGAAACACAGACCTGTCCTTCCCTTTAGTCCCCAGAGATAAGGAAACATCCCATCCTCGAGCAGCACATGGATAATCTCGGTGCCTGCACCATCATTTGCAGCCCCGTGACAGCGTTTTCAGCCCTCCACAGCTCCAAAAACCAAGCTGGCTTGGGCAGGAGAAACCCCTTGTGTTGGAGCTGAGAGTGCCTGGGAAGGGCACCCCTCACTAGGGATGCCTGRCACGGAGGGAAGAGCGGGCACAGGGAGGATGGGGAGGGGCGACAGCACTCAAGCAAAGAGGACCCAGCTGGCTGTGACATGCTCAGCCACGAAAAATTATAGTTTTAAAGCTGCTTTCAGTGGAAAGACCCAGAACAGGCAACGGAGGCTCTGGAAAGGAATATTAAACACTGCAGAAATAAAAGGTATTGCTCAAGAGAAAACATAACAAGGCTGAAACCCAGCGTGGTGCAGCCTTCAGATGAAATGGAGATGAGCTGCGAATGAATTGCTCCCTCTTAGGGGAATTTCGGGCTTTTTAAGGGGGGAGGGCACGCCCGTCCTTCCCGGCCCCACTGAAGGGTGAGGGCGGGGTGGGCTCTGGGGGTGCTCTSCAGGGCATGGGGGAGCTCCCTGCCTGCCCGTGCCCGGGGAATGCAGCTCCCAGCGGGCCCTGCCATCCTCTCCATCTCTGGGAGAGCCAGCTGGGCACCATTCCACCCCGGGGAGGGTCTGTGTGCCAAAAAATCAGAGATGGGGAGTCAGGGCAGAGGCTGGAGCCCCTGGAGCACAGCCAGGAGAGGGTTAGGCTGGACCAGAGGGTGGTCACAGCACCCACAAAGCTCCCAGGCACAGGGTGGGATTGTTGGGGTGCCCGTGAAGGATCAGGACTCGGATTCCCTTCCAAAGCAGGAAATTCCACGATTCTGTGATCCCCAGCCCAGCACAGGCCCTGCCATGCCCCAGCCCCTCCACGTGCCCCATTTCTGGCGACATCTTACACGAGAATCTCAGTCTCCAGTTAAAAATAACACCCGTTTCTAACCCTCGAAGGTGCAGAAAAACGTGACCTCTAAAAATCCCGAAACTGAAAGGCAAAGCAAATGAGTCCCAAAYTTGTCTACGCTATAAACGTCAATTTCTTTTTGAAAGAAATGAATGTTTTTGATGAATGTTTTCTTGAATGCCTGCTTTTGGCAGTGCTGCCATCTGTGAAAAATCTCTGCCACGCTCGCTATTAAGATTTCATTTCCAAGAAGAGCTCATAGCTGCTTTAATAAATGGTTAAAAGATTGTCAGGGGTCCAAAGGGCCAGCAGCTTGTTTACCACAAGTGGCTTCTGTCACCACGTAAAGCACCTTTGACTGATAAGCTTAGAGCCCGCCAGGCCACACGCAGCCCTCAACCCRCCACACTTTGAGCAGCGCTTTAGCAATGTCGGGCACTTAGGAACCTAATCCCTATCGACTCTCAATGAGATTTATGGTCCTGAATGGCCAGCTCGATGGGGAGAGGTCCCCGGGTCACGCTGAGCCTCGCCGAGGTTTCACTGCATCCTCCCGACATGGATTGGCCTTTTAACACCATTCATTAACAAAAAAGCACCGGAGAGCCCCAGAGTGGGCTCTGGGCTCTGCAGCAGCACCAAAATCCTTCCCAAAAAGCTGAGGGCACATCCAGCAGCACCAGCCTGGCACTGGGAGGACCCTGCAGACCCCAAACCCAGAGCAGCTCACCCCTCTTTAGGACTGCAGACCCCACAGTATCCATGGGGTGTGTCCGTGTCACAGCAAAGGGCAGGGACCCGAGGAACCTTCCCTGAGCTCCAGGGCTCCATGAAATGGAGTCCTGAAATGGCTGGTGTATTTGTAGATCCTCTGCGTGACTGAATCAAGAGGAACAATAAGATCTTTTTCCAGATTCGGCAAACATCAGTATAATAAAAAAAAATTAATTATATGCTTGAACACATGCACCAGAGCAATGCCCTGTATTTTCTCCTAATTGTTCTCCAAGCCTTGCAGAGCCACATTTAAATAAAAATGAAGCAGTTATTTAAACCGCAATTAAAGATGGAGCAATTTATTTTTAAACTTGAACTATCGTCAGCAGAGCAGGGGGGGAGGAAGGGGGGCTGCACTGGGACCCCTGGGCAGGTGCCACCGGCCACTGGAGCCACTCTGCTCCTCGAATGGAGGTGAAAGCGCAGAGCAGATGATTCCATCAGCCCCACCAAGGGGTGCTGGGTGCTCGCTGCCCATCCCACAGCTGGCACAGGGAACAGGAGCCCACCCCTGACCCCACAACCCCACACCAAGGGACAGGATTTGGGTTGCACCCCCTGGGAAGGTTCCTCCCCACTGATGGGTGGGATGGTTTGGGACGCAAAGGACACCTTTCCTGCCATCCAGGAGCTCCTTTTCTGCCCATCACCACAATCCCAGGCTCTCCCCACAAAAACCAACCCCGCAGGGGTGACCACCAGCCCGGATCCCATGCCCGGAGCAGGGAGCACCCTCGGCAGCAAGAGGCGGCTGGGAGGGGGCTGGGGAGGGAGGCAGAGAGGAAGAGCAGCAACCACAACAAAAMCCCACCCTCTCTTTTCATAAGACAGCAGAATTTATCAGCCTGCAGCCCTTCACATCTGTCTCCTCATACAAAATGAAAGAGGCTTTGAAAAACAGAGGAGATGAAATAAAGCCGTCTGTGTGAGGAAGCTGGCATCTCTCTGCCACTGTCACTGTCACCATGGCAGGAATAATGACCGTGATTGTCTCCGCATCTGGGGATGTGCGCGGGTGCACGGGGAGGAGGGGGAGGAGGGCGCACACCCAGCGAGCCCCCAGCCCTGCCCGAAAGCCCCCAGCCCCATTTGGGGTGAGCTGGCCGGGCACAGGCCACCCTCCCGGTGCCACAGGATGCGCTGTGCCCCTCTCGCTCCCAGCCCGGCTCAAGCTCACACGAACATGTGGTTTGGGAAGAGCTTTGACCTGCMCGGCTCTCACATCACTCGGCTTTGCTGTCGCAATTACTGCCCGGGCAGGCGGCGCTCCCGGGGGACACCTGGGGCGGCAGGACAGCCGCCAGCAGCGGCTCCGCTCCCTCMGATGACATTTAAATAAAAGGACAAAGATTGGGGCTGGGTGGAGGACCTGAACACGCCACAAACCCGTTTGTCAYGCTTGCTTTGGCATTTTATCGGGATGGTTCTCAGGGCTCTCCTGTGCAGAGCTTCGGYGAGTCCCTTCAGTTCAGGATATTCTCGGATTCTGTTCTGTTCTGGGATTTTCAAGCAGATTTTGGAGCGTTCCAAGCCCATCAGTTTGGTAGCAGCCTGCAGAGCACCCCAGGCAGAGGGGTCACTGCCAAAAACCCCTCGGGCAAATTTACAGCCCCACACAGAGCCCTCCCAGCCCCCCATGCCCTGCACCCACATTGTCCTGCCCAGCACACSGAGTGCTGATCACAGCCTCAGCTTGAGCTGCTCCAGCGCCTCACAGAAAAACCCATCCCAGGGGATTTCAGCTCTGTGCCAGCAGGAAGGTCTTTAAAAGGCACAAAAGTATTAGAGTTTAGCAAGTGTCCTGYGAACAGGTCACCAGTGGGGTGCTCCAGGGGACTTTGTCTCTTGTCCCAGGCCATTGCTGGAAAAAAAACTTAATGTCCCACTCAGTGTGRCAGGAACGATGTGTCCCAGACCCTYTCCCCTTCCTCAGCATCTCCTCCMGCTGATCTSTTCCCTCTCCTGCTCTCTGCACTCCAGGAACAGATTTACAGCCCACCTGCCTCCCGTGGGATCTCCAGCCCCTCAGGCATCCATCCCACCCTCTGGTCGCCATCCACCCCTACCCTGTGGCACAGACACTCCTCAGGACAGTGGGAGATTCACACAGATGCACTGAGGGATGGCCCTGGCACAGGGTGCCCAGRGCAGCTGTGGCTGTCCCCGGATCCCTGGCAGTGCCCAAGGCCGGGCTGGACAGGGCTYGGAGCACCCAGGGACAGTGGAARGTGTCCCTGCCCACTCAGGGGGTGCGATGGGACAGTCTGAGGTCACTTCAGCCCAAACCATCCCATGGYTCTGTGATTCCTCTCTCTGCTCTAACCAAAGCTCCCCTCTCCTGCAGACAAAAGCCACCAACAGCTTTGGCACGGGATGGCCCAAGTGTCACCAAATGCCCCTTTGGGTCCTGCTGTATGTCCAGAGAGGCTGGAACCTGAGGAATCAGGGCYCCAGGAGGGGACACGGGGACCAGAGAGGCCACCTGGGCTCTGGCAGCGCCCGGGCTGCTGGCAGGCTGCTGTTTACTTGTTGTGGTCCCTGCGTGTGCTGTGTGTGCATGCGTGTGGAGWTTGTCTCCAACGTGACTCTGCATTATCAGGGCTATAATGAGTCCTTGTTAAAGTGGATTTGATGGAATAATTATATTCCAAAAAAACCTGCGGGAAAGCGCTCTCCCCTCTTAAAGGGCAGGATCATCAAACGTTCTCGCCACATTATTTGCAGTCACACCTTCTGCTGCATCTGCTCCTTTTAAAATCTCTAACTCCAATCTGATCTGAATATATAAATCTGAATTATCACAGCAAAAGGAGATGTGCTCACACCTTTTTTTATCTGTTGCCATGGCGATTAGATAAAATTCACGCCAAGTCTCTGGGGAAGGATGAAATGATTTCAGACAGAATCTCACCCCACTTGGTGAGAATAACGCCTGGAGCTACTTCCCTCTGTAACAGGTCTGGGCACATGTCGCAGCCAGAGAGGGTGGCAAGGGGTGGGGGAGACGCCAGGACACCTTTGGAGATCTCCAGGTCGACAGGGGAAAAGGTTTTGCAGCCCCCCCAGCCAGGGTCGGACAGGACCACGCTCGCTCCGATCACATCAGGCGGCTCCGCGCTGCGGCTCAGCCCGTGCGGGGCACACGAGTGACAAAATCCCCCTGAAAAGGCCAAACCTCGGCCATCCCCGTGCCCGGTGGATCCTCCCGGAGCCCGGCGGGAGGAGCAGGGCAGGCGGGGGCAGCTCCGTGCTCGGCTCAGGGGACAGCGGGGACAGCAGGGACACGGCAGCGGGGTGGCCGCATGCCCGGCACGCTCCAGCTTGCACTCCTGCTTTCAGCCAGCTGGGTTTACCCTGCTCAGGCCAAACCAACCCAAAACACCACCCCCAGCTGCCCCAAACCTCCCCTCCACGCCAAACACGCCAACAAGGGCGCTCTTTTGCCTTGCCGTGTTTGTTCTGTCCCAGCTYCCAGCTTTTCCCCAGTAACAGGAGCCTGATGTCCCCCAGAATGAGCCCATTGACACAAGGACAATGCTGAATTATCCAGGTCCTGGCTCTTCTGCCCCCTGGATCATCCCACACAGTGGCCCTCGGCACGCAGCACCCGCCGGGGAGGGAATGCTGTGCCCAGAAATCCCAGAAACCCCAGAAATCCCAGAAATCCCAGGAATCCCAGAAATCCAAGAAACCCCAGAAATCCCAGAAATCCCAGAAATCCCAGAAATCCCACAAATCCCACAAATCCCACAAATCCCAGAAACCCCAGAAACCCCAGAAATTCCAGAAATCCCAGAAATCCCAGAAATTCCAGAAATCCCAGAAATCCCAGAAATCCCAGAAACCCCAGAAATCCCAGAAACCCCAGAAATCCCAGAAATCCAGCCTCCTGCCTCATCCCTGGACTCACCACATTCTGGGATGGATTACAGTGGGATTTGTGTGAATATCAGTGCCACTTCTGCTATTCCAGAGGAAAAGCAAACACCAGTGTTGGGGTGCAGCAAAAAAAAGTTTTTTGGGRGGATTTGCCCCATGGAACCACGAGGTCGCTGCTGCCTTTTCATTGCCCACATCACCCAACAGCTGCAGAGAGGATTTGAAGAGCCCCAGAACCAGCCTYGGGGACATCTGAGGGACACAAAGGCCACTCGGGTCAAATGAAGCTCACAGCTGCAGCACCGCAAGCAGGTTAACCCAGGGAGAGATATTTTGGAAACTCCTAAAAGGCTCAACCCACAACACACACAAAAAACACGTCTAAAACTTCACAGAACTCGATTTTTTTTTATTTTTTTCAGCTCCATCCTTCTGGCAAGCTTTACGTTTTGCTTTCCAGAGAAAAGGCTTTGTGGATAACCAATGACTAAGTGCATCCTCATCTGCGCAGCCCTCAGAGGATTTGTATCAGGCTGGTGACAAAGGCAGCACCCTTAGAAACGCTGGTACCTTGACAAGTGCTCTATTTAGATTCCTTCCAACACAACCTAGCGAGTACACAACACTGAAGCAGCAAATAACAGCTCAGCCCCGGGTTTGCCAGGCTGGTAATGCTGGCTGCCTCCAAATCCTGCTGCCCTCGGAGCCCCAGCGCTGTTCCTGCCCTGCACAGGTGACATTGGTGGCCAGGAAGGCAAAGTTGGGCACAGGGACACCCCTGAGCCAGCCTGGGTGTGAGGGCATGGGCAATGTGTGCCCACAGACAAGCAGTGCCCAAAGGAACCCTTTGCAACAGCTGAGGAGGGGCTGGAATGGCTCAAAAAACACCTTTGGGAGGTCTCAGGTAGCTCCTCACGTTGTTTTTGGAAACTGCAGCAGGGCAGGCACCCCAGGAGTGCCCACACAGCTGGGCTGCACACTGCCACCACTGCCAYGTGCAATAATAATAATAATAWTAWTAATAATAAWAWWAWWAWWAWTAATAAWAWAATAATAACAAAATAATAATAAAATAATAAAAGAAAAGCTGTTTACAATGTCGAGTCCTTAAAGCAGCTTGCAGCAGGATTTTCTCACTCTTATTTTATGGAAAAGGGGTGAGGGGTGTGTAAAACTCTCTGCTCAGCTGCTCTGCTCCCATTTTGCRCCCCAAACACGCACCAGGAGCAGCTGAGTTTGAGGTGTGAGTGTCACCCCAATGTCTGTCCCACAGTCACAGCTCCTGYCCTCCCAGACAGCGCAGCACAGCCCGTGTCTGTGGGAACACGAGGCAAGATTGATTCTGATGCGAGCACCAGCCAGGCAAATGGATTTTTGAAAGCCCTGTAATTTCTCCACAACCCCTGACTTCTCTAAACACACAGCAGCACAGTCAGGTGGGCACTAAACAAAAACGAGCTGCGCTAATGATGATTTATGTGCGGGATAACCTGCCATAAAGGATTTATCTTTGATTTCGGGRTAGGTTACGGTGTTGCCAAGTTAACCAAACAGCACAACCCGTCACCCAAACCCCGGTGAGGGAGGCACCACTGAGGCTTTGCACCCACCAAAAGAACAACCAGATTTCACTGAAAAAATATGAGAGCCCTGTAATCCCAACTCAGCAAAAACTGATGAATCAATGGCAGAATCACAGAACCCTCGCTGCCCCTATTTCTGAGCTGCAGGTATTTGGGTTTGGTTGGGGAAAAGACGTTTACGATGACAACAGCCACTTAAAAAGAGCTTTGTGCCAYGGAGGAATCCGGATGGAGATTTTCCCTGCTCTGCACATCAGGACTGTTCCTCCCCTGCTGCACCTCGAGCTGCTGGGAGGATGCCCAGCCTTCCACAGGGAGCACTAGAGCAAAGTTTCAGGAAAGCAGCGAATTTGGCACGCTGGAGCCGGGAGAGAGCACAGCGATCGCTGCCCAGAGGGCTGTGAGCACAGCTCAGGGGCAGAGCTGCTGTCCTGGCACTGCCCAGGGCATCGCTGTGACCTGYGGGGACCGTGGGGCAGCACCACCACATCCCAGCCCTCCTCACCTCCACCCCGCTCCCTCCCCTCATCCTCCTCACTCAGAATCAGGACAGAAGCMGAGGTTCAGCAGAGGTCAGGAAAAAACATATTTTTGGTAACAGCAAAGCCAGTTTTAGCTCTAACACACCAGCAACAACAGAAAATAAGCTTCAGGCAGATACTATATTTGTAATCCAACGGCAAAACATGTTTGCTTGTGTTGACTCTGCACTGTAACACAATTTATATGTTCTGTCTTTAGGGTAATTATTGCTTTAGAATGTTAAAATCRTTCCACCCTAATTAAATCATCATATTAAAAAATCCACTGCCACAGCAAACTTGGGAACAAGTCTGGTTAAGATCACGCGAGTGCACGGATGTTCAGTTGGCAAACACACTGTCGGCCACGCAGGCTCCATCCTCCAGAATCCCAGACCAAAGAATTCCAAAATCACAGAGGAAACAACACCCTGGGTTGTCCTGCTGATGGACCTGGTGCCCCACTCATCACAGGCACCAACCCACGGTGGGCACAGCATCACCTGCAGCACCCAAAATGCACCAAGAGCACCACCCGAGCACCTCAGAGCCCAGGGATGGGCACTCAAACTCCTCATTCCAACTCACCGCACAAATTCACCTCATCCACAGACGCAGAAGGGTTGGCAGGGCCGTGGTGCCACTCTGTCCCCTGCCAAAGGGTGCCACCAGCTCAGGTATCCCCAAGTGCTGGGTCAGCACCTTGGCTGCACTCAGAGGGCACAGAACCACCACAGCCCTCAGGAGAACTGGTCACCCCTCTCCAGGTGAAGCATTTTGCTCCTCAAGCCCCTCCTGGCAGCCCCAGCCCCGCTCCCGGTGGCCACCGCTCCCCAGGGCAGCCCCGAGACACTGGGAGCACCGGGACTCGCTGACCTGTGAGCAAATACCAAGCGCAGAGCGCTCACTTTGAGCAAAATCCTTTAATTCCCTCTGGATCCCCCGGGGGAAGCAGTTATTGATTGCTTTACTAGCAGCTCACTCACGCTGTGCCGGGCAGCCGGCGCTGCCATCGATAGCGGCTCCGCGGAGGAACCGGGAGGTCACCCCASAACGTGGGGACACCGAGCTGGCCCCAAGCTGTGCCCAGAACCTGCCACAGCCAGGGAAAAAATCCCAACCTGACAAAAAGAAAACCAGGGAAATACCCGGGGGGAAAACTCTTGGATCTGCAGGGTCCCCGTGCAGAGGTGAGCGATGCTGRCCCTGCCACAGCCAGGGAAAAAAATCACAACTTGCCAAAAAAAACGCGGGGAAACACCCGTGGGAAAACTCGTGGATCTGCAGAGTCCTCGAGCAGAGGTGAACGATGTTGGCCCTGCCACAGCCAGGGAAAAAATCACAACCTGCCAAAAAAAAAAGGCAGGGAAACAGCTGGGGAAAAACTCGTGGACTTGCAGAGTCCCTGTGCAGAGGTGAGCAGTGCCCAGAACCTGCCACAGCCAGGAAAAGAATCACAACCGGCCAAAAAAAAACTGCAGGGAAACACTCGGGGGAAAATTCGTGGACCTGCAGAGTCCCTGTGCAGAGGTGAGCGATGCTGGCCCTGTCACAGCCCCTTCTGAGTGGGGCACAGCCCAGGCTACAGGGCAGGGACACAGGGACATGGGACAGGGAGGACACGCAGCTGCTGCCACAGGGAAAAGGGAGATGATGGCATTTCTGCCAATGTGGCTGAATCAGTTATAAAAACTCACAGGAGAAGGTGGAATTTTTACTGAAGCATCATCCTGACAACACAAACAGCATCTCTGACCTCAGGAGTCGGACTCAGACAGCACAGGCAGGTGCTGTTCCTGCTGTCCCAAGCCAGGTACTCAAAATATCCTGCAGAAACCAGGGCAGGGCACATGTGCTGCCATAATTACACCGAGCATCCCTCAGCACCTTGAGACACCCGGCCAGAGCACCCAGGAGACCCTGGACACGACACCAGTGTCACACCAGCAGCACCTTCCAGYCTGGAGCTGCAAAATCACCAATAAAAACCATTGCTGGGCACTCAGGCATCGACAGTGAGCCAAAAACCAGACCCTCCACAGCAGCAAACGTCACCCGTGGCAAGGCAGGACAGATTTGCCAGAGAACGGGCGCTCCTCTCTTACCTGGGATGATAGAAACGGTGTCTTTCTCCCAGGATACAACGCTAACATATTCCTGCACTGAAGAGGGGATGAGGCACTTGAAAACAGCCACGTTTCCACGCATCGACCTTTGGTCCTCCACCCGAACGGTGTACGGTTCCCTGAAAACTGCGGAGGAAAGCAGATGGTTGGTAGCATGACAGTGCTGGAGGAAAACACACTTCCTTTTGCTCGAATCCCACGTTTCTCAAACAAACCAACGCACCCAGCCACACGCTGCTTCCATCCCAAACACCTTCCCGGGGAAGGAGGGGATTCTCTGCTGGGGACAGAGGGACACCTGGCCCAGGTCCTGCTGCTGGCACTGCCACAATCCCCAAAATCACCTGAGCTTTGCAGACTCAGGGTGGGGACAAGGACATTTTGCAGTTGTAATGTTCCTTTYGCCTTTGGATAATGGAAATTTAGCCTAGAAACTGCCTGGGACGCTCTGAAACCACTGCAGGAATATTTAAGGCAAGCAGATGACAATTTTCCAAGCCATGCCACACGTTCCCAGCGTGTCCCCTATTTCTCAGGGAGATGCACATCCCTTTGACAGCTCCGTGCTGCTCCCTGGACCAGCAGCAACGCTCCAGGAGCACCCGCTGGGTGAGGTGGACCCACCTCAGCCTCTCCAGCAAGACAAAGAGATGTCCCCKGCCCCAGGAACACCACAAACTCCTCAAATTTAAGTACAAAATGCAGTTGAGGGCAGCTCCCTCCTTGCTGTGACAATAATTGTGCCCTGTAGGGCATGGACACAACTGCCATCATGACAAATGCACATTCACTTTGTCATCTAAGTGCTGGCCAGAGCAGGGGCAGCTCAAAAAGCCTTCAGCAGCCCCAAAAGGAGAGTGTTTTCCCTGGGTGGGAAGT
>NW_026623806.1:282956-340194 GCF_030028575.1 Malurus melanocephalus | reverse complement strand
CACCACGACAGCCCCGGCTGGGGACAGACCCTGGGCACAGCCCCCGCTGCATCCCTGGCCCGTGCCATCCTCCAGCTTTGTCCTCCACCCACGAGGGTGACACAGCCACAAAACAGAACACTGAAACCTCTCCACTGGCTGGAGGAGTTTGCTCCATGTGCTCGCCGACAGCTTTCTCAAGACTTSCAGGGAATTTTTCCCCTCATATTTTCAGCTTCCACTGCATTTTATTGAATTGCAGCTGTAATTGGCTCTCTGTGCTGCACTGTGGTTACAAAGCACTGGAGAGTGACTGGGATTTGGGACGGTCAGGAGGGAGCAGGAACTGGGGGATGCTCCACACCCATTTCCAGAGCCACAAAGCCAGAGCAGCTCCAGGAGCTGGAGACATCCCTGCTGGTCCCCTGGACACCCAGATCTGCTGACAGAGAGGGAGGCTGAGCTCCCAGASCAGCAGCAGGGCTGCACTCAGTYCTGGATGGAGASAGGGATGAGGGATGAGGGTCAGGATTCCTGTTCTGTGACCCCAGAACAGCTCTGGGTGTTTGGGATCCCAGCAGAGCCCAGGAGGAGAGCGACAGCTCCACGTTCACTACACCCCATCTGCTCCTCCACCAAGGTAACCTGAGAGTGCTGGTAAATAATTCACTCTGCAGAAGGGGGTTAATACCAATTTACTCCACAGTACAAGGTATTAAAATAAAAAACCCTGTAGTCACTTCTGTCACGTTCCCTCTGCTAGCCCCACTTTTAATAGGTTACATAATGAAGCCATTCCTGGGCTATTAGCCCTCCTCAGCCTGGTCAATAATTTACCATAATGGCTTTTGGAATCAGCTCTTTGCCATATTCCTTTTTTTTTTTTTTTTTTTTTTTTGCTTAATAAGCCTTGGCGAGCTGGGGCTGGACGCTGCGGTGGGAACAGGGCTGCAGGACACCGTGGGGCCCCAGCATGGACAGATGTGGCCCAGCTCCTCCTGCAGCTGAGAAAACTCTCTCAAAGGGAGAGGAACTCTCCTGCCACCAGGCTGCAGCCACACCACCTTCTCCAGATTCTCCCTGGACACCTCCAAGCTGCACATCCCACCCAGCACATCCCACCCAGCACATCCTTGCCCTTCCCCTGCTCCATCCATGGGGCATCACAAACCCTGCAGCACAAGCCCAGCTCAGCAGCCCTGGCTCTGCACTTTTTGGGCCAACTGGCCATGGAGAAAAGCAGAGAAAAACCAGCCCCTGGTGCCCACAGGGAGCTCCCACCTGCTTTAACACGGATGTTGGGGCTCCTGATTTTGCCAGCCGAGTTCTCCGCGGTGCAGAAGTAGTCGTTGTCGTGGATAAAGCTATTGAAGGCTGATGGCGAGAAGGGGTAGAGCTGCAAAGTCCCATTGGCATGGACATGCCGGATGTGGGGCACATCGTAGATGTCGTCGCCTGTGGCCAGGTACCACCGAAGGACGGCGCTGGGTGACCCTGCTGCCGGGCAGGGGATCACCACCCCCACTGTGCTGGAGAAGGTGACCTGCTGCAGGGAGTCGTTCACAAAGTAGAGGCTGGTTCCAACATCTTCAGCGTGTGCTGCGGACAAAGCAGAGGCCAAAACGGCCGGGGGTCACTGCAGGGATGGCCGGGGGTGGCAGACAGAGTCCCCCCTGGCACAGAGTCCCCCTGGCACAGAGTCCCCCTGGCACAGAGACCCCCTGGTACAGAGACCCCCGCGGCACAGAGTCCCCCTGGCACAGAGACCCCCTGGTACAGAGTCCCCCTGGCACAGAGACCCCCTGGCACAGAGTCCCCCTGGAACAGAGATGCCCTGGCACAGAGACCCCCTGGTACAGAGACCCCCTGGTACAGAGACCCCCGCGGCACAGAGACCCCCCTGGCACAGAGATCCCCTGGCACAGAGACCCCCTGGAACAGAGAGAGACCCCCTGGCACAGAGACCCCCGTGGCACAGAGAACCCCTGGCACGGGATTGCCCCCGGGACAGCCACCCGGGCCCTGCGTGTAGCAGAGCAGGGGAGCACAGGAGCATCCGTGCACGGCTGGGAGCACACAGACCACCTTCACAGGCCAGCGCTCCCGCTGCCAGCACGGATCAGGGATCACCGGCACCTCGGCAGGACAGCCAGGGGCTGTGCAGGCAGGGATGGGCACCCCAGAGGCACCCACAGCCCTGAGGACACCCTGCCAAGCACGGCCACTGACCCTGTTCCTCCTGCAAACCCCGACATTCCTGCGGTGCCCAGCCTGGAGCAGCCCCGTCCAGCCCCCCTGTTCCCTCTGGGCACCCCAGCAACGCCAACACAGCCAGTGCTCATCATCACCACGCAGGGCAGAGACCTCTCCTGTGCCCCAAAGCAGGATAGAGCAGSAGAACCGGGATCAGAGCTGCTCCCCTCTCCAGAGCCGGGCAGGAGGAAGCTCAGACCCACCCTGAGCATCTCCAGGGCATCCCTGCTCCATCCTAATGAGGACTGAGGTGGCTACAGGGGCACAGTCCAGGCAGAGCTGTGGCCACCTGGATGCCCAAGAGCAGCTCTCACTGCTGGAGAACAGCTCTTCCCTTCTTGGGAAGCAGAGGATGGACCTCGGCACCCAACTCCTCCAGTGTCCAGCACCACGAGCTCCCCGTTGCCAACCCGAGCCGGGGAATTTGGCTCTAAATACGGATGAGGAGGCCCCCAGTCACTTAGATCCGCTTTCTTTTTTTAGCTGCACTCTTTCCAAGTGGGCGGAAGGACAGGGATCTGGGAAGGGCCCTCGGCGGGTGTATTAATAGCAGCGGCTGAGCGCACGCCCGTGGTGCCGCAGAGCCAATAAGCAGATCAGCACCGTGCCGCCGGTTCACAACGACTCACGGGGGACCCTCCCTGACCTCGATTCCTTAACTTGGGGAGGAGGGGACGGCAGCAGGGGGAGAAGGAAAGCCTCATCGGCACGCCTGAGCTCTGCTCGCCCRAGGAAGGGCTGTTTGAGTGGCCATGGGYGCTCCATCTCCACGCCAAGCTTCTYCAGACAGRTGTTTCCCCTGCTGGGAGCTGTGCCACCAGCCCAATTCTCACCAACCTCAACCAAATCAGGATGGGACACCCGAGACACCTCGGCCTTTCTCAGAGCAGAGTCCTCTCCATCTTCTCCCAGCTGCACTTAAACCCTCGTGCCTCTGTCAGCACCTCACTCTTGCTCTCTGTGTTCACTGCGCAGAATTTTCCCCGAAAATATCGAGGTTTCCTCCCGTGCCCGCTCAGAACCCTCTGTCCCGCACAAAGGATGAGCTGATAGTGAGATCCAGCTCCATGATCACACAAGATAACCCATTTACAGGTCACCAAAGCATCTCCACACACCAATTCCCCGTGTCCACGCACGGCTGGAAGGAGACAAAGCCATTTATTTTCCCCTCCCTGGCTGACAAGCACCAAAGACCCACGGATGGAGGAGCAGAGCTCCAGCCGAGCCTTTGCAGAGCCACGAGGCCACTGCCTGGCCCTGCAGATGTCATTTTGTGACATCTCCAGGCTGGTTTGTCGTCATGAATCAGCATTTCCCTTCATCCGAGCAGCGCGGTGCTTCTCCCAAATACATGAAAGGGAAAAAAAACGCGCACTTGCAGGCAGAGGAAGGGAAACAAAGCCCGCACGAGCAGCRCAGAGCTATTTGTGGCTGAGCCTGAGCTGAGCAGAAGATGGCTGGAGCCAGGGCACAGCAAAAGCCACCTTCAGCCTGGCTTTGGACCAAGGACATCCCTCTGTGCCCACTGCTCCATCCAGAATCTCCCCCCAGATCCCACAGATCTTGAGGAGGCTCCTTGAGCACCCAGAGCCTGCCAGGGGAACATTTTCATCCTCGGCAGCACCAGGAGGGCTCAGAGCTGGACGGGTGAGGGGCTGGGGCGAGGAGTGGAAAAATACCTCATAAACAGAGAATTTCAGATTACCCATAAAGCTTTTTCAGGTCAAAGGGGGAAAGGGATTTTTAATAGAAAATGGAGGTTATGGGATTGGCAATAGTTATGTGACAGACGCATAGAGTTAAATCCACATAATCTCCTTTACCATTTAGCATTGAGCACCATCCTAATTCCATGTTTCATAAAACTGTCTCCAAATCGCTGGGAGAGATTAAAAATTTAGAAATAGCACRGCAATATTTTTAAACCAGAAATCACTGCTCACATCTGGTCAGATGTGCTGACCCTAACCTACATATCGAGGGCATTAATTCACATGAACCTGAAGAGAGGAGGATGGGGGAGCCGAGATGGAACAGTTTCTGCTGGGAATTCAGTCTGGAGCTCAGCCTGGCTCCAGCTGGGAATGCACCGAGCCCAGCACAGGGCTGGACACTCGAGCTGCCTCTGAAAGGCAGGTGTTTCAAGTTATCAGAGCTCAATCTGCTGAAATTGTGCTAAATTACAACCTAGAGGTATTGAAATATTAATATCTCCATTCGAGCTGGGAGAAGCAAGTCATTTTGCTATCATCTTTTCAGAATATTTACTAGCCTTGATGGCTGGACTTCCCAAACTCCAGCACCTTCAGTGACACTGCAAAGCACTGCAAGGACCTGCTCGCCCCAGAGAGGGGTCACAAATTGTCCCCAGGATCTGTCACCATGTCTCCCAGCTCTGGGAGAGGGGTCACAAACTGTCCCCAGGATCTGTCACCATGCCACCACCTCTGGGAGAGGGGTCACAAACTGTCCCCAGGATCTGTCACCATGCCACCACCTCAGGTGGGTCCTGCCCGAGGAGAACAGCAATGCCATCACCTCCCCAGCAGCACAAAGCCTCCCCGGGAAGAGCCCGGCCTTTTCTGAGAAGAGGATTTAGGAGCAGTCTCAGACAAGGACCGGCTTGGTGCCAGCCAGGGCTCTTCCTCCTGAGATAAGAGGCTTTTCCTGCTCATGCCCGTCACCTGGCTGGCAAGCTGCTCCCTCGGGACCACACAGCCAGCCCCGAGCCCACCCAAACCCAGCGAGTCCCTCAGAGCTGAGCAAGGTCCTTTAGCTGGGTGGAAACCTTACAGAGATGAGAAAAGGCTGAAGAATTTGTGTTTCAAGGGGGTTCATGCCATCCTCTTTGCGGGCATGAGACTGGAGCTCCCATTACCCGCTGGCAGCAGCTTTCCTTCCTGATCCTGGGGGTCTGCCCACCCCAGAACCCCCCAAAGGCTGGGGAGAAGCTGATGGGGCTCCCTCCGGGGGGGAAAAAAAAGCACCCGTGGGGCTCCAAAGAGTCTGGAGGAGCCACCAGGGCTTCCCCAGGCCAGGCTGAGCCGGGCTGAGCCGGGCTGCAGGGATGCGGTGCAGAGCAGCAGGCTAATGGGCACCTCGAAACTCATTTATTATCCTCATTAAGGGTGTTTGACACCTGCCCTGCTCAAGGAGAAMGTGAACCAAAGCTTGGCACGCACCGGGCTGGGAATTACAGGTAGGTGGCGAGCCCTAATCGTTCCTCCGTTCTGGAGAGAGGACGGCAGTTCCATCACACGCTGCCTGCACCTCCGGAATCCTGGAGCAGATTCCCGGCCTTCCCGGAGCCAGCTTCATCTCCAGGACAGCTCCGACAGCCTTTGTGCTAACTGAGGGAGTGACCTTGGAGCTGATGGGGCGAGAAGAGGAACTTCCGAGCACCATGGAAGGGATGAGGAGGGAAGAGGCCGAGGCTGAGCCTTTCCATGGGCTGATCCCGCACAGCCGGGAGAGCAGCGCATCCTCCCGGGATGTCACCTCCCCAGCACAAAGGGTTAAAGCCGTGACTCTGTGCCCCTCAGGGAGCGGTGGAAATTGTGTCAGGAAATGCCAAGCAAGGCCCGAGGCGTTCAGCTGGTGCCCGGCACAGCAGCAGCCATGGCAGGTACCTGCCACAGCATCCTCCCTGCCCTGGCACCGCAATTCGGCCGCCACTCGAGTCCCACCCTGGTGGCACCACGGTCCTTCCMGAGCTGACAAAGCAAAGAGGGAGCAAAGGAGAGGCTGCCCCTGGTCCTCTGCGGGTAAGGGCACGGCTCAAACATGCTCCCAGCGCCTGCTCCTTAATGCATCTGCATGGAAATTAAGGCCTGAACCACCTCCAGCGATTACGACAGCACCCAGGCTGAGGCTGTAACCCTTGCCTGGGAAAAAACGCTCTCCCGGCTCAGGGTTCCTGCTTCCTGAACCTCYCATGGCAGCCCGTGAGAGGGACCAGCCTCACCACGCCGTCCACTGGGCATCCCCCAGCCCTGCCCCACCTCCCGAGCCCCCCGGCCTGGGGACCCTCAGCTCTGGGGGAGGAACGAGCACAGGGACCCCAAGGAACGGCCTCTCCCTCCCTTCCAGAGCCACCTCCATGCCTTGGCCATGCTGAGCACAGCGCCTGAGGAGCTGCAGCTGAGTCCCAAGGGGACATCTGGTGACATTACCCAGCCAGAGTGGCAGCRCTGTGTCCCCGGGGAGGCCAAACGAGGGGGCACGAGGGGTGGGCGAGGGGACACAGCAGAGGCCACACACGCCTGGCCTTGGGCTCCCTCCACGCTGCCAGGCCAGGCTGCCAACCCATCACAGCGCACGCGGTGGCTTTGCAAGGTGGAAACCAAGATTTCCTCCGTGCAGCCGGCAGGACAACACCTCAGGGCGAGCTCTGCCAGCTCCTCACCTCCTCCCCGTGCTCTCTCCCCTCTCAGGGCGAGGAGCCGCCGCAGCCCTTCCCGGGCGCAGCTGGGAGCAGGCAGGAGCACGAGCCTGGAAATGGAATTCCTAAATGTTTGGTGGAGCTCTGCTGGCGGATGATGGCGGCAACACGCAGCCTGTGTGCGGCTGAGGATATTTCTGCGGGATGCACGAGCAGGGAAAGGCTGACTCCCGAACCCGGGGTTACGTAAAGACGAAGAGCTGGCTATCAGCGACATTTCAAAGGCGAGGGACCCTCTGCACCCAGAGCTGTCACCGCACATCCGAACGATTGCAGCGACCCAGCGCCTTCCCGTTCGTGCCCACCATGGAAAGTCGCACCTATTAACGCGCTGCCGGCTCGGCTGCGCCATGGCTCCGTGTCCTCCCAGGCGCGGCTCAGCCATGTCACAATTCCTGCCACAAAGACTTCCAGCTTTAKCCCTGCCCTGGGCTCGCCAGCTGCTCCGGAGAAGGACGGAGCGCCGCCCATCCATCCCCCCAGCACAGGAGAACACGGACAGGGATCCCGGCACCCCAAAATCAAAGTGYCGGAGCCATGGTTGCCCCAAGCCGTGCCCCAAGCTCCCGGGCAGCCCCCGGSTCCAGGAAGGGCTGTTCCACAGCACATCCCTGGCACTCGCTCCTCGCACGAGGCACAGCCTCTTCCTCTAGAGGACAAACACCCAGGAACAYCAGGGTTGCCTTTTTCCATTCCCCATCCAAAGCAGGAGCCGTGCAAAACCCATGCCAGGCGCAGGTAAAGGCTCTGGGCGAGCCGCCATGGTGGCTCCTGGTGCTGGGAAATTTTGGCAGGATAAACAAGCGCCGGGCACGGCGAGGAGCCGAGCACTGCAGGCTTCTCCTCCGTGCATTTAATGAGGTTTCCATGTTTCATTTCAGAGACAAACGAGCGCTGTGCCACACTGGGGGGCCGAGATGGGAGAGATTAGAAACCGCGAGCTGCACCGTTCGCTGCGCCCAACGCGGGAACATCATGTAAATATAATGCCAATATAAATCAGGCGGCAGAGCCATCCAGCAACATCACGCAGGGAGACGCTTCCCTGGCTCGCAGCCTCTCCGTTGTGGCCASTCCGTCCCTCATCACACCGCTCACCTCCCCTCTGCCTGGCTGCTCTCCCTCGCCCTGCCAGACCATCTTGCTGCTCAACTCTCTGCTTGCCAACCACCTATTTCTGTTTATTTTATAAACAGGGGCAGAAATAAGCAGCTACAGCCCATCGAGGGATTTCTAAACTTCAGGGGTCCCTTGGATCAAATGTTTATCTGCTTTCGGTTTCTACTTGAGCTCTTGTTCTACAGCAGGAGCACGTTAAAAGGATGTGCTTCGATGCCCAGAAATATTAAGTATCTGAAAGGTTTATCATGCATTAAGCAATTCATTTTTTTTATCCTATTATTCTAATGAAACTTCCATTGTATTGCTGTCCTCTCTCTGGAACCGCTTCACGTTAACACTTTGCATCACCAGGACTGTTTCATGCTGAAGATATTTTTTTTTTTTTTTTTTTAAGAAATAAAATGTAAAATGAGGCCACGAGGAGTTGTGCTAATGGAGGCTTTTAATTTGCTCTTCTCCGAAGAGATAGCTCTGTGGGAAGAGATCCCTTTTCCAAGAAGCTGGGGCTGAAAAGATGCAAAAAGCAATAAACCAGAGCAGCTCTTTATTATTTTGACTATTGGGGGTCGAAAGGAATCATGGCATCCTCGACGGTTATTTGTTTCCAGGTTTGTTTTTTCCTTTTAGCACAGTAAAAAATGCAAATGTAAGCAAAGCAGACGCTGGCACGTTCTGCTCAGCAGATCTGAAGCACAATAGCGATTTTGGGTAAAGCTCCCAAAATCGCAGCTTCACCCCAGCTCGAATAAAGCAGCTATTCCACAATTAATAATTGATGGAATAATTGATCATCACCGCACGACCGGACAGGGTGCCCTATTAAACCTCAGTAAATATTTTTCATTGGATTAACATTCAGCTAACGGGGTAATGTAATGGGCAGCAAGAGAGGTCTCATGCAAGGAAACAGCTCTGTCCCCTTTCTTTCACTTTCCTCATTTCCTAAAATTTCCCCCTTGCTGTTCTCAAATGTCAGAGACGATAATTAGGGCAAATGTCATTTTACATCCTCCGAGCAGACAATTTTCCAAGAGGTGGGCGCTTCCAGCACTGCATCCGCAGGTCGGGTCATGGGCAAAGAGGTAATTTATTACAGAAACATAATTAAAAATTCCCGCAGATCCGGAAATGGGCAATTCCTTTATGTAACATGGATCGATTGTTGTAACAAACGCAGTGGGATTTAAGTGCCCGTGCTCCACGCAGCTCCTGCCTCTCTTTAATTGCATCTAGAGCAGACTCTCAGTTAGAGTATCACCTCGCTGGATGTGGGCAGCATTCACTTAATGCCCAACTTTAAATTAATCTGTAATCTTGCAGCGTGTGTCTCCTTGACACGCTTGTTCTATGATTCTCCCCCTCCCCCCCCCATACATATATGATTTATCTATAATCTGATTGATGTCAAGCCGTTGGGTTACACTTCACACAGCATTCCTAGAGGGAAGGATTCGAATTTTAAGGCATCGCTGGGTTTCTCCYGCTGACGGGATCAGACTGAGAAGCGCTCCGGGGACGCGGAGCGCTCGGTCCCGGCGCGGCCCCGCCGGAGGATGCTGCGCCCGTCGGTGCGGGGTCCCGGCCGCGGYTGCCACCTCCGCCCCGGGGGCTCCGCCTCGGAGCCGCTCCGGGATGCGCCGGCACCGACCGGCCCCGCTCCGCGAACCGAGCCCCGCGCTCCGCCGCGCCGTCCGGGGCGAGCGCTCCGCCAGAGCGCACCGGCGATCCCGAGCGCTACGGGGAGGGTGCAGAGGGAGCGCGGCAGGGCGCACCGAGAGCCGCGGAACCCCGGGGAGGGCGCACCGAGAGCCCAGGACGGCGAACCGAGAGCCCCGGGACCCCGGCGAGGGGGCRCCGAGATCCCAACAGGGCTCACCGGGACCCTCGGAACCCCCGGGAGAGCGTACCAAGAGCCCCGAAAGACGCACCGAGAGCGCCGGGACCCCGACGAGGGGGCACCGAGAGCCTCGGGACCGAGGAACRGAACACCGAGARCCCCGGGGAGGGCGMAGCCCGTGCCRCYCGCCCGGTCCCGCCGCCGGGGAGCCCCGCCGCCCCCGCCCCGGTGCCCACGTACCTTTCGGCAAAGAGTACAGCAGGAGAAAAGTTACCAGCCACATGCCATACAGAGCAGCTCTGGCCCCGGGCTGCGGCGCAATTGCGGAGGTGCGGTGCCCCGGCGTGCCGCGCTCCTGCCGCCGCTGCCAGCCCGGCTGAGGTGCCCAGCGCCGCTCCCGCTCCGCCCCGCTCCGCTCCCGCCCGTGGGCCGGGCTCCCGCCCGCGCCCGCCCCCCCCGCGCCGCGCAGGGCTGGGGGCGGCCGCGGCCCCCGCCGGCCGAGCCCCTTCCTCCTCCTCCTCGGCGGGCGCAGGGGTTGGCAGAGCCCCTTAATCCCCGCCGGCCGCCCCCGAGCCGCGCTCGCCCCGGACCATCAGCCCCGGTGCAGCCCGAGCGCGGTTCGCGCTCCCGCATCCCTGCAAAGCGGCGCCGCGGAGCCTTGCCCCGGGTGAGCTCTGCTCTGGCCGCAGGGATGGGGGTGCAGCCACCGGGACTCACAGCTGGCACTTCTCCTGCTCCCGGGGCCTCCTGCACGCTCCTCCAACATCCCGGGGACAAAAATAATGCAACGGTTTGGGCTGGAAGGGACCTTWCAGACCACAGGGACACTTTCCGCTAGASCAGCTTGCTCCAAGCCCTGTCCAGCCTGGCTTTGGACACTTCCAGGGATGGGAGATCAGGGTTCCAGCAGCCCGTGCTGCTCCCACGAGAGGGGACAMGAGCAAGACAGGGCCAGCAGATTCATTACACATTCATCCCTCCAGCCAGCAAATAACAAACAAATACCAGCTAATGCTTTACTTTGGGGTGTATTTATCCAAGGCTTAGCTCAAGCCGAGGCTTGTACTCCCCAAGACTTAGTCGCACCAAAGCCAATTTGTCTGGACCGTTAGAGCATTCAGAGCGTCTTTTCTTGAAGTGATTATAGCAGGTTTTCTTTGCTTTCCAAAACAGCCTTTACAAGCCCAATTTGTTGGAAAATAAACAGAAAGAAAGATTAAAGCATTCAGATTTCAAACAAAACAACCAGCAGGAAAAACATTACGTTCGGATTTTTTAAAAAGCGCCGTTTGGATTTAATTGAAAACGCAACTATCGTCACGGAAATTGGGAAAACAACAGCCCCTTGGCCATTTCCAGCCCTGGAGGATTCACTGCGAGCCTTCCCACCTAGAAGTCCCCTGAAGAGCTCACCGAGGGGGCACCCGTGGGTGGGAGGTTCCCATTTCAGAGAGGGGACGTGGCCAAAGGACACAGAGAAGCTGTCGGCGCTCAAGGTCCTGCACGCCCTGTCCGTGTCCCCTGTCCCCTCCCTGCTCCAGGCCACCCACACCAGACACACTTTTAGCAATGAGCACAGCGAGACCGCTGCCACCCAACCCTGCCCAGCAGCAGAAACAGGAGCGAGCACTGCCCGTGCTGCGTGGGTCTGGCACACCACAGCCTTCCCTCTCCTCCTCCTCCTCCTCCTCCTCCTCTCCAAGGATGCGCTTCCTCTTCCTCGGAGCCGCCGAGCTCGGTAGCGCCGTCACCGCCCCCTCCCCAGCCCGTTCGTTCCCAGGCCACCTCAGCGGCTCTGTCACCGCGCGTGGGTGTCACAGCCCTCCCACACGGGCATGTGCCGCTCGCCAGCCCCACGCTCGCACCCCTGGCCGTGCCACCGGCGTCCCGAGAGGCGGCGAGGCGGCGGCAGCTGATGCGCACGCCGTGCCCACACATCCCTCCCGGAGCCGAGGTGCATTTCAATCGCCACCTACATCGCCCTACAGATGTTCGCTGATACTYGGCGGCGGAATTGGTATGCAGGCCCATACCCAGGCAAGCAGCAAAGCCCGGGCTCTGGGGAGCCCCAGCCACATGCCAGGCATCTGCCCCCTTCCCTCCCCGGCAGCTGCTGCAGGATGGCAGCACAGCCCAGCCCAGCCTGCTGCCTGCGAGCTCCAGCCCCAGAATCTGCCACAGCGCTTCGCAAACCAGCACGGAACGCATGGGACTCAGGTGTGATTGGTACCCTCCTACRCTTGGGAGTGAATGAAGCGGGGGTGCGTGGGCTGGCAGGGCACTCGCTGGCACAGCACCCACCGGGCCCCACGGATCCGTGAGAGGCATGTGAGCAGGGGGAGTAAACGCTGCTCACCGCTTCATTTTTAGCTCCCTTGGCTGTTCGGCAGCTCCCGTGAGTTTCCTCAGCATCCCCAGCTGAGAGAATCAGCCTTTAGYGAGCACACTGACCTCATCGCTACCAAGGGCTCCTTCCTCCAGGAAAGGCAGGAAACAGCACCAGAGTCAAAGGTTGAGGCTGGCAGGGTGAGAGCTCAGCCTGGGTCACACTCGGGGAGCTGTGGCGAGTTCATTAAGGCCCCGTTCGCTGCTCCAGATCGCTCGGCCCAGGCCCTTTGCCAGCTCACTCAGCCCGGGCACACGTGCGGGGCTGGCAGCGCCGGGCAGGCAGCCAGAGCTCCGGGAGCTGCAGCTCCTGCCAGCCCACACCTGGGGCTCAGCTCCTGCCCAGCAGCCTGCCACCGTTTGGGGACATCAGCCTCCTTGCAGCTCTGCTTTTGGACGCGTTTGTGAGTCGCCTTTGCGAGATCGGACAGCCCGGAAAKCCGGTGTCCTGCTAACAACCAGAACTGCATCGTGTGCTTCGTGTGGCTGCGACGAGCAAAGGCAGGAAATCTCCACCGTAATTATTTGGGCAGCGCTGACCTGCGCTCTGGCAGCACAGGCGGCTCGCACGAAGCCAGGCCAGCGCTGAGTGGCGAGGAGAAGCCCGTCTCACTCTCCCAGTAGCCACGGACCCGCTCACAGGCAGCCAGCCCRGCTGAGCGGCTCAGAGGTGAAGCTCACACTGAGGAATTAATTCCCGGGCCCAAACTCCACGCAAGACACAGGAGAAATTATGGCAAAGCATGCCCACGCATCGCTCCGAGCCCCACCAGGCTCGGGATGGGAGACGCTCTGCGTTTCACCGCAGCAGGAATTACACAGCGGGGTCCTGCTGCCTGTCCTGAGGACACGGCCCTTCGAAAACATCCATCCCCTTCAATCTTCCCCTTCCTGGCAATTGTTCTGCCGCTGGGCAGAATGACAGCGAGCTCCAGGCTGTCCCGGAGCTCTGGGGATTACAGAAGTGCCCTGTGCTCACACAACTCCGTTAGCCAGGGAGGTATTTCCTAAAGAAAATTCTTTTCCTAAAGAAAATTCTTTCGCTAGTGTGCAAAAATCCCACTCTCCATGCAAGGACACAGGAAAACAGCCAAGAGAAGGGTCCCCGCAGCATCCCCAGAGCTGCTGGTGTCAGTCCCAGCCCCAGACTGTGCCCCGAGCAGGGCAGAGGCGCTGCACCCGCATCCCTCCGGCCAGGGCACACCTCACYTCCCGCCGGGCCCCAGCCCCGTGCCCTCGGCCGCCCTCGCAGACAAATCCCCGGAGGAAGCAGAGTCATTAAAACAACAGGGCTACTTATCTGCGGCGAGCCGATTGCCACAAAGCACTTCCCACGCATCACCCACTTACCCTCGCAGCACCTTTCCGGCGAGCGGGGCCAGCCCGCCGTGACCCCTCACTGTCCCCAGGGCCAAAGACACGAGCTGTGGCCACCACTGGCACCCAGGACAGCCCCACCCCACCAGCAAAGAGGCTGTGGGGGTGATTACAGAATGGGTTTGCTCTGGGTACACCCGGGTGGAAAATTCTGGGGGTGCTCGGGTAGGATTCCCTCCAGCGAAACCTGTCCTGGAGCCCCATGCCCCTCCTCCGCAATTGCCTCCAACCCCAAGGCTGGCCCTGTGTGGGTGCTGAGGGGGAAGGAYCCCTCTGCCTGTGGTTGCTTCCCCCCAGTGCCTCAGTTTCCCCAGCGGCAGAGGGGAACAAGCGGCTGCCACGTGGAGTGGTGGCGGAATAAACGCCCTGGAGGTGGCGAGGGCCTCGTGTCCCGGTAAAAAGCTGGCAAAGCTCTGGACAAACAGGTGCCAGCAGGTCAATGTACCCCAAAATGACATCCGACTCGAGCCCCTTGGGTCTTGCACAACAGGAACACCTCTGTATCCATAACGGATTCCTGGCACTCGTGGTTGTGGACAGACACTGGCACTATAAGTGAGAACAATTTTAAAATTCCAGCCCAAATCATCCTGCGGTTCCGTTCTCTGCGAAGGGGTCCGTGTCCTTCGTGTCCAGAGCCCGAATCCCTCGCCAGGCAGCCGGGATGCTCGGCTTCCCAAGGAAAAAAAACCCGCTTTCCTGGCAAGAAGCTGGGATTTGGTTCCCTCTAGTGTCGCGGCGCTCCGCTGCTGAGCGGGGACCGGCAGAGCGGGGATCGGGGCGAGGGGGATTCACCGAGGGGAGCCCCGAGCGGGGAGGAGAGCGARGTCCCTGCCCTCGGCAGCTCCAGGRGCTTTGCACARTTTTAGCAAGCTCCGWGRGCTGAACAGGCTGAACCCAGAACCGTGGCGGAGGGATTTAAAACAGGGATTTAAAAGACAGATGTGTACAGATGTGACCCCTGGGGACATGGTTTAGTGCTGGACTTGGCAGCKTTGATTATTGGACTYYGATGGTYTTAGAGGTGTTTTCCAACCTCTGTGATCCCAAGGCTCGGTCCTGACACACAAGGACTGGGTTCATGGGACTCTCCTTTGCTTCCAGCCCCATCCCGCTGTGAATCCCACCTGGAGAACCCAGCCTGCCCATCCCTGGGCTGCGCTCCCACAGCATCGCTGCTCCGGGCGCTCTTCATGTGAGCACTCATTCCCTAATCACCTCTCATTCCCTAATCACCTCCGCTTTGGGGCGCGTGCGACATGGAAACGGGGGCTGAGATGTCGTTTCCTGGGGCTGGAGGATAATTCCAGCCCGTGCAGCGCTGCTGAGGGTGTTTTGGCAGGGGTGCAGCTGCTGCTGGATGCGCTGCCTGTTCTGGAGCAGAACAAAGGGAGGCCGAGGCGCGTGTCTGGCTCCCCGCCAGCCCGGCCCATCTCTCCGCTCTCCAGTGCTCCTCTTTGGCTCCCTGAGTCACCATTTGCTGCTCTCCTCTTTAAACTAATGAGGAGACATTTTGCATTCGTGTTTCCTCATGGGCGAAATGCATCGCTGGCATCGCGGGGCAGTGCTGGCAGCTCCTCCCTGGCTGCTGCTCCTCCGCTTTCTGCCCCGCTGCCTCATCTGCTCGCATTCAGACAGGGATGAAGCACAGCCACAGCTGGCCAGAGCCCCTCTCCCTGGTACCTGTCCATCCAGAGAGCAGCGAGGCAAACGGGGAATAGCCAGCACCAAGGGGAAGCAGTTTGGGTCTGGAAGCCTTCCCAGAGGAAAAGGGCACTCCAGTTGTCCACTGTATTATTTACCCAATCCCCTTTGTGCCGCAGAAAAGATTTACTTTGAGAAGATTAATGGCTCAAGGGGCTGTGAGAGAAATCCTCCGAGATTGCCTGGTTCAGRGGAGAAGGCAAACGCCTCACAGAGRAGCACAAGGAGCACAAGAAAGGGCTGARGGGCTTGGTTTGGGACACCCTCGGATGGGGACAACAACTCGGGGGACAGCAGGACCCTCTCATGGGGGCAGCAGAAGGAGGAAGGAGACACAGTGGCCTTTCTCTGCCTCCCCCAAAGCTCCGGGGCTCAACATCCAAAACAAACGAGTGGAGCCTTGCAGAGCCGCTGGTGGCCGCGTTCACCTCGCTCTGTTCCTGGTTCCCAAATTCCCTGGCTCCATCCTGGAAGAGCTCGGAGCTGGGCTCGCAGTCACACCCAGYGCCCTGTCCCTGTCCCCGTCMGTGTCCCCAGCCCCGGCTCCGTGGGGCTGTGCAGGTGCGRGCACACGCGGGTGTCCCCAAGCCGTGCACAATAATGCCATTAATGCCATCTGGTGCCGAGACAGAGATCCCGCGCTGGAGCCAGACACGGCTTTTCGCTCCCCGTAATCCCCGGCCCCGGAGCCGCGGGGGTTCCGTCTGCGGGGCTCTCGGGGAGCTCAAGGGCACGGCTGCGGCTCCGGAGGGGGAATGGGGAGAGCCCTGGGGCTCTGGGCTGTGGGACCCTGCTGGGGACGGGCTCATTTCACACCTCGCTGCCTTTCTGCATGCCCCTCCTGCTTTTGGGGGGCACAGCCCCGCCGCACCCAGCGAGGCGTGGGCAGGGCAGTTCTGGTGCCACCAAACCTTAAACGGGCACTTCGCAGAGAATCACAGGGTCATTTAGCTCGAGAAACGCCTTTAAGACCATCAAGCTCAACCATTAACGATTTCTCCCCCAGTCGAAGGACTCCGGTATCGTTCGAGCTGTGCAAAACTGCAACGAGTCTTTATTAGTGGGTCAGTGTCAAGTCAAATTTGTATTCCAAAATAATCTCCTTACTGTGTTAAATAAGCACCTCAGATTAAACAAATTGCACGGATTTTGCCTAATAACCTTCCCCCAGCTAATCCTATTTTTTCTGTCAATGTCTGACCTCCAYCGAAGCCCAAACGGCCCCAGGGAGTTGGTTTCTCCATCCCTGTTGTGCTGGGATGGTCGGGGTCCCTGAAAGCAGCCCCTCGCACACCTGAACAACCACAGTGGCTCCGGTGAGGAAACGCACTGAGATGGGGATTCTCACCCAAACCATTCCTCGGTCAAGCGAGGAACTGAATTTGGAATTCCCAAACTGACGAGGCCGGGAGCGAGCATCCTTTCCTGAACCCCTCCTGGGCTTGTTTGGGGTGCCCTTTTGTCCCCAGGTCTGCAGGGGAGGGGGTGAAGGCTCTGGGGCAGGGTGGGGGGCAGCGATGTGGGGACAGGCAGCCCTGCCCTCCCGTCACTAGGTGTCTGTGTCGGGCCAGCTCTCCGCACTCAGAGCGAACCTCCCTCCTCACTCACTGCCCAATTGCCGGAGAGTTTTGTCCTTTTTTTTTTTTTTTTTTTTTTAGAGGCGTTTCTGGCTGATTCTGAAGCTGAGCGGCCGAGAGCTCACACGGAGCTCCGTGTTTCACCCCAGCCCTGCTCCGGACCCAGAAGGACGCCTGGATCACGCTCGGTGATGCTGTGCTGGGTTGACCTTGGCTGGCACCGGTTGCCCACTGAGCTGYTCCATCACTGCCCTCCCCAGCAGGGCAGGAAGGGATTAAAAAGAGGGAAAATCCCCCAAACGAGTGGGCCAAGATAAAGGCAGTTTATAAAGTGAAAGCAGAGGAAGCGTGAGCCCAAGAAAAGGAAAAAAGAAGCCCAGAAGACTCTGAAATTCTCCACTTCCCATCCGCAGGTGATATCCAGCCCCTTGCCGGGAAGTCGGGGTCACTCCTCAAGGCAAATGTAACACAAGAACACCCCCTTTTCTCCTCTTTTCCCTTTCCTTCCATGCTTGAGCAGGCATCAGCTGGTCTGGAACATCCCTTTGGGCAGTTTGGGGCTGTCCTGGCCGTGTCCCCTCCCAGGATCTGCCCACCCAGCCCGCCGCTGAGAGCGATGCTGAAAGGACAGCAGGCGGCAGAACCGGAGCGTTCCCAACACCTTCCAGCTCCCAGCCAGAATTAACCCCATCCCAGCCGGGCACGAACAGCCCCACAGCGCTGCCAGCCCCTGCCCGGGCATCCCAAAGGAGAGGAATGTGCCGCAGGAACCCGCAGCCGGGAGAAGAACACAGAAACATCCGGAGCAAAGGCAGGGCAGAGGCGGCTGGCCGCGCCGTGCCTCGGGCTGCGGAGGAGCGAGCGGGAACCATTCCTGCCTCTGCAGGGCAGAAAAGTGATTGGAGCCGGGCCAGGAGAGTGGGCGATTCAAACGCCTCGGGCACAGAGTTTAACCTCTCGGAGCTTGAACTTTATTAGCCAAGGAACTCTTGCTGGGTCTAAGAGAGGGGGAAGCACGAGGGTAATTTGCGTTCTGGCCTTGCGGGGTAATGGATCCACTGGAGCGGGGTGAGGGGGGGCCACTGGCCGGGGCTGCTGGGATTCGGCTGGAGCTCTGCTTCCATGGTGGCTCTGCAGCTCTGGAACTGGAGAAAGGGAGGGTGACATCGCCAGCGTGTCCCAGCCCCTCTCCTCCCGGGACAAACCCCGTTCCCCGAAGAACGAGTACCCCAGAGCATCGCTGCCCAGCACAGGGAGCCTGGCTGCCGCTGGAGCCTCCTACCTGCACCTACAGCTCCTCCTCGGTGCCTTGTCTGTGGAGCAAAAAGCGAGGGGAGAAGTGTTACACCGGGAATTGCAGCTGAGAGAGGGGGGAGGAAGGGCTGAGCCCCGGCCCTGTCAGAGACTGGAACAGGCAGGAGGGACGGGGCTGTCTGGAAAGCAGCAATACCCACCTTCTCTTCTTCCTCCCTCCGCAGTGGAACCGCTGGCCTGGGGACGAGAGGAGTGACTGAGGCTGAGCCTCCCCCCGTCCCACCTCACCCACCCTGCAGCCCTGGACTGCCCAGACACGGGCTCAAATTGTCCCATGAGTGAAAATGCTGTTGGTTTTCAGATTTTTCGCCCTAAAATTAGTAGGCACTGCTCTTGCACTGGCTGTGACACCGTCACCACCCCAGACAGAGCGATGCCGGTACAGAACAGTGCCAGGACACCCAGGCAGGGTCACAGGGTGCCCTGTCCACACGGCACTGGGTCACTCCTGGAGCTGTCGAGGTCCGAGGGCTCTGGGAACGCTGGTTCCTCGCTCTGGAAATGCCAGACTTTTCTCTGCTATTTTTAATGAGTGACCTTCCCTCTGAAGCCTTGGCGCTGGCAGGGAAACACTAAATATTTACGTGGTCTCCCTCCCAACTCGCTCTCTGCTGGGAGCATTCCGGGATGGAAAGTTCCCAGGCAGCCCCGGGGGCAGGCTGTGCCCACCCCTGCAGCTCTGGGGCAGGGCTGGGGACCCCCAACCTCCTCCCAGGCAGAGGAGGGGGCCGAGCAGAGCAGGGAACAGAGCCGAGGGGTGTCCAGCACACCCAGGCACTTACTKAGGATGATGAGGAGCCCGATCACAAAAGCCACGGCGGCGAAGATCAGCCCCCCATTGCGGATGGTGTCATAGTCTGGGGAGGAGAGAGCCGGGAGGTGTCAGCCCAGTGCCAGTGCAGGGTGAGCCCGCAGCACAGAGCCCGTGGCACAGCGGCAGGGACTGCCTGTCACACACTCACCATAGCTGAACCTGTCCTGCTCGGGCACTTGCTCTGGAAAAGAGGAGAAACCCCAGTGAGAGCCACATCCTCAGCCTGGAGATGGGAGAGACCAGGACTGAGGTGTGCAAGAGAGTGCAGGGACTTCCCTGGCACACGGCTGAGCCAGGAAACTTCTGGGTCGCACCCCAGGAGGTTCAACATCCATGGGGAATTCATGGGATGCTCCTGCAGGCTGCGTTTGCAGGATGCTGGGGAACTGCAGGCAGGAACCCGGCTCCACTGCTCTCGGGAAATGCCACTGCCTGCAGGTCTCCGTCCGTGGCTTTGCACCCTCTGTGCCCTCAGGCTCACACATCACACCAGATGCACCCCAAAAATCCCCCCTCCACGTGTCACTGCTCCAGCCACCTTACCTTGTTGCCTTGGCAGCCAGTTTTTAATTATGGGACAAGACACGGTTAAGGGAACAAAAAGGTTTTACCTCGGTGTTTAACGGGATCCCAGGTGCACAACTCGACAGAACGGAAAAAAAACGCAGGAAAATTTACACCCCGTATAACACGTATGGAAGTTTTATAGACTTCACAGGTTAGCATATCTATCTAGAATTGCCAATAAGAAACTTAACAAATGAAGTAATGTCCCTCTATTCTAAAGAATCCACCCCGGAATGAGGCCAGAGCCCAGTTTACACAATGAGCTCCAGAGAGAAGGTTGAAACCCTGAGGTTTGAGACAGCACGGGGCACACTGACCCCATATTGAGGATGTTTGGTCTCTGTGTCCAGCAGAACTCCTAAACTAAGCTGGAATATCAGGCTACAGGAATTACAGTCATGCAGGCTAAGGGATACATAAAAGGTGTATAAATATATAAAAGGGTACATAAAAAGRAAAGGCAAAAATCATCAGGCATCACCCTGACWGCACATCCCTCTGCCAGGAGCAGCTTGGAAGCAGAAATCACCCCGAGAAGCCAAGCAGCAGCTGGCACCGATGTGCCAMAGGGCTGTGGAGCTCTGAAGATCCATCCCCACATCTCCCCACCCCGAATGCTCATCGAGAGCTTCCCCCGYGGTGGGAGGGACCAGCCCTGCCCCTCGCACTGAGATGTCCCCAAGAAGGTGCTGTCCTTACCGTCACCCATGGCCTCGGCGTGTCGTCCGGCGGGCGCCTCGCTCTGCGAGTGGGCACCCACGGGAAAGCGCATTAATTGGGAGACAAACCTCATTAAACATTAATGGCCTCGGTGTAATGTTTATCGCAGTCACGAGGGGAGGCACAGGGCTCCCGCCCGCCTTTGGGAAAGAGGGAGGGGAGGGAAGGGCAGGGGCAGCACCCACCGTGCCAGCCGGTGGGGAGGGCTGGGCACCCCGAGCTGCGCGTCCTCGTCCCGGCCCTCCCTCCTCTTCCCATTGTCAGCCCAACCGGGCTGCACCTCCTGCGGTGGTGACGAGCCGAGGGATGGGCTCGAACACCGGCTGTGACTGCCTTTGGCTGGAGAGGAGCGGGCAGCACTGCCCGTCCTCCCCGCCTGGCACCGGGGGTGTCCCTCGGCCGGGTCWGCACCTCCGTGCCAGCACCGAGCCACCCCAGGGACCGGCAGCTCCCTGGCACGGCCACCTCCGAGGCGCATCCCCGCCGGCGGTGGGCACCGGGATGCGGTGGCAGCCCCGGGCCCGGCGGGGCCAGCTGCCAGCAGGGCTGGGCAATCCAGTTTGCTCTAATCTCGCCATCAGCGAGCGGGAGTCACGCGGCCGAGCCGATTAACGCCGGGGTGGCCGGGGGGAGCTGGCGCCGAGGGACGCTCCCCTTGGCAGGGCCGRGGCACCCGGAGCCCCACGGCGGCCCGGCTCCGGTTCCAGGGGTGCAGCCAAGCCGCGGGAGGGTGCTGCGTGGAGCCGGCACAGTGGCCCTGCTGTCCCTGCCGTCACGGAGCCCTGGCAGAGCTCGGCATCCGCCGGAGAGGCGCGCCAGCAGCCCGACACMGCGGCTCCCAAAAAATCCAGGGACAAAAGTGTCCGCGGCCGCGCCCCCGCGCTCCCTTCCCACCGGCTCCGGCTCTTGCTGAGCTGCACAAGGGAGCAGGAGGGGGCTCGGCCGGCACAAAGCCCGGCTGTGCTGCCCAGGGCGCTGCCCCTGCTCCCCTGGCCACAATGGGACAGCGTGGGAAGCTGCCAGGCTGCCCTGGGAACGCCCCRGCCCTCGAGACAACGCAGGCAGGCACCGATAGAAACGATATTTTATTCCTTTCCCCTTAGGTCACAGCACAGAGCACACCAGCCCTCCAGCACAGCAGCACACTCGCCTATTTAAAAGGAGACACAATAGCTCAGTTTATTTTACAACAGTCAGGGTTTGGCCATTTTACACACCACAGGGAGCTCTTTGTTTGGTGGTAACACCGACGGCACACTACGGACAGCACGGGCACTCCGACGGGACACACACCGTGACACTCGGGGGCCGGGGGCTGCTCTGCCCGGAGCTCTCTGCGACAGSCAGGACGGAGGGAAGGGACACGACACGAGAGACACGGTCCCTCTGCCTGGCACGGATGGGACAGAGCTGCCCCGTGCCACCAAACGATGCCAAGCACGCAGGGACACAGCCCACGCTGRAGGCAGGGCCACCACAGCGGGGTGGACACAGCAGAAACGCCTCTCAAAACCATCCTCAGAGACAGGACCCCCTTCTCGGTGYGGGGATGGCACCCTGAGGTGTGTCAGGGCAGCCCTGGGGACCCCTCACTGCTGTCCCCATCCGAGCTGACAGTCCCCAGCCCCACACGAGGTGTTTCCTGCCCGTGGACTCGGGGACGGTCCAAAAACCACAGCTTTGCCTCTGAGCCACGAGAGGACACAGGGTGACAATGGCCTCTGGGCTCAGCACGCTGTCACAGTGCCAGCTCAGGTGTGCAAAAGCCCCGAGAATCACTCACTGCCACTCGCTGCTGCTCCGAGGGGAGAAGGGACAGCTGGCACTGGGGGTGACACAGAACCACCACGGGACAACACAGCRCTGACATGGGTGGCACAGGGAGCGACAAGGCGTCAGGAGGGGCAGGGAGCACCAGCAGGAAACGCCACTGCCCCTTCCCTGCCGGAGACAGGCACAGACAGGATCTTTGTTTCTCTTTAGCCCTCTTTAGGACTGTGTCACCCACCCAGCTSTGGCTCGCAGGCAGGAGCTGGTTTGTGCTGGTTAACGGGGTCACCGCTGTGCTGCCGCCCTCTTCCACAGTGTCACCGTGCTGGGGACCTCACGGGCTTCTCTGCCACCACGGCCTTTCCTCACACTTAAAGCAGCGTCCCACAGGTTTAACAGGGACAGAAACGGGGAGTGCCAAGCAGGACGGGCAGGAGAGCTCCCTTCAGCCTTGAATCCAGCTGACCCCAGCGAGGGAGGTTGAGCTGTGGGATGTCCCTGCCTGACTCACCCCAAACCTTGGCTGTTTTTGGGCTGGGGACATGCAGGGGGTTATTGCTGAAATGGACACAGATGGCCTTGGAATGGCCGGGCAGGTCCCCAGGGCACTGCGGGTCCCCAAATTCTGCCCAAACGGGGGTCCCTGCCCCACTGCCCACACTCCCTGCTGCCAGGCTGGGAGGGCAGCCCGAAGGGCAGCGCCTGCCAGTGCTGCAGAGCCCGAATCACACGCACAGCACGAGAAAGGTGAAGAGAAAGTCACGATTACAACATCAGCAACAACTAGCCCTAGAGGTAATGATCATCTCACAGCAACATTACACACCACGGGAGGCAGAGAGGACGCTGAGCGGAGTTTAGTCGGGTTAGGAAACAGAGAACCGGTGCTGGAGCACAGAGGGGGACACAGACACGGCAGGTCCGTGTCTCCTGGGGGGAACCTGCTGCTGGGGGTTTGGTTTCCTCGCAGGCTGCGGGCATCTGCGCTCCGAGCGTCCATCCTCGGGTCTCTGGGTCTGCAGGGGAGCAGAGCAGCGGGTCAGGCTTGCAGCACAAACYGCCAGCACGGGCTCCAGCCTTGTCYCTCTTCACACCAGGGCACGGCYCAGCAGCTGGGGGAGCTCAGAGTGAGACACCCCGAGGGATTCACACCCAGCCCTCTGAAGAGAAAAGCCACAACCACTCCGAGGTGGAGGAGCACAAGGAAAGGAAGCGTAACACAAGATAAAATCCGGGCAGCTGCTTCCTTTTCCTGCTGGGCTGCCTGTGGACACTCAGGACCTCGCCAGCACTGAGTTTCCCTGCTGAGGACCCCACCAGTGCTCGCCCCAGTGCTGCAGAGCTGCCCAGTCCCCCCGGTGTGCTCAGAGCCCCCCCAGCTCTCCCCGCAGCCCCAGCCATCCCTCCCACGCTGATCCCCACACCCAGCCTGGCCCGGGACTCACCGCACGGCTCCTGCTCAGTTCTCTGCTTTCTGTGCCGCCGTCGCTGCAAAGGGAAGAGCAGAGGGGTTTGTGGTGCCTGCCCAGCCCCGGGAGGTGGCTGTGACACGGGGCAGTGCCACGGTGACCRCAGGACAGTGACCTTACCGTTCGAGGTGATCAGGTTCTCTGCCTGAGCCTCCTCGTCCCCTGGAGCCCTGCAAGGAGAGGAGCACGGTGAGGGCAGCTGGGATCTGATCCCATCCGTGCTGGGATGGCCAGGAAGGGGCACTGGGAGCAGGAGCTCCATCCCCCAGCTCTGGGCACCCCAAAGGGACACCCAGAGAGTGCAGCCCCTCTGCCAGCTGCGGGAGGAGGGGAGCAGAGGGGYGTCCCAAGGTGTTCCCCACTCACCTGGGCTTCTGCTTGAAACTGCACCTGCACCTCCTGCCTGCGAGGGAGAGAAACTCGGTGAGGGTGGGAATGGCACGAAGCTGTCCCAGTGCCCCCCCGTCACCAGAGCAGCCCCTGCTGCCCCTCCCTGCCAGCCCAGCGTGTGCCACGTCCCCAACTCACTGAGGATGAGCAGAATGCCCACGGTGAACAGGACCACGGCGAACACCAGCCCCCCGATCCTCAGGCTCTGGTAATCTGCCAGGGGGACACACAGGGCTCATTGCTGCGGGGTTCAGGGTGGCACAGCCCCCCACCCCCACGCTCGGCCATACTCACCATAGTTAAAGGGATCCTCCTCCTCCTTCTCCTGGGTGGCCACTGGAAATGAGCAGATGAGGTGAGTGAGCCCCTGGCAGACCCCTGAGTGCCCCTCGCCCCTCTCCAGCCCCCGTGGATTGGTGTGGTGGCTGTCCCCAGGGTGCACCAACCTTTTCCCGAGCTCTGTGTGGGCACCTACCGTCTGCCACGGCCGCTGGCACCAGCAGGGAGCACAGGAAGATGAGCGCTGCCTCCATGGCGCTGTAGGAGAGGCGACAAGAGCGGGTCAGCACCCAGGAGCCGGCTCAGCGCCCCACCACCCTCTGGGGGAAGAACCTTTTCCTGATATTCAACCTAAACCTCCACAGAGACCCAAAAAAAAAGAAAAAAAGAGGCTGGATTTACAGTTACCCTAGTTTGCTAAAACACTCAAACCTAAATCCCACTGTCTTTGTGAGATCTTGGCATAATTTGACCAGTTTGCARAACATTTCCAGYGTRCTAAACTGGGRCAGACTCCACTCRCACTTGGGAKTATTTTYTTAATGTGGTGYGTTTCAATTAAAAACTTTCTCAAGAAGAAGAGGCAAGAAGAACAATTTTAGTTTGCTCTCTCCACATCTGCTCTTAAATCTTCATTGGTTTGAGCATCCCAGTGCTCCTCCGAGCCTAAAACCCTAACCCTAATTATTCTGGCACGGCTTGGCACGGCACAGCACCGGGCCACCAACCCCCGGCCCRGCCCCTGATGATGATTTGTCCCAATTAGCATAGCAATTACACTCCGGCAATGAGGCCAGTGGCCCTGGTGGGACGTGAGCTCAAAGACACTCCTGCCCTCCGGGCTCCGTGCAGCAGCAAGGAGAGACCAGAAATAACCTCGGTGTCCCCTCCCCAGCGGATCCTGTCCCCATCCCCTCGCTGGGAACACCCGGCCGGAGCACGGACCTTTCTCCCGGGTGTCAGGAGGCTGTGCCGGGCTGTGACACTCGCTGCCAGCTTGGGAAATGTCCCCAACTGCCGCACGCGTTTGGTGGCACCGACCCGGCGCCGCTGCCCTGCCGAGGGAAGGCACTGGTACCAAACCCCGCTGCCAGCATCCCTTCTGCAGCKCCCAGGGGACAAGCGGGGGACAGCGGGGAGCTGCTCCCTGTCCTGCCAGCTGGCACAGGGCACTGCGGACCCGCTCGTCCGCTGGCTGCGTGCGGGGCACACCTCGTGCCAGGCGGAGAGGGTTTGGCCGGTGCAGCTCCTCTCTGTCCCCGCAGCTCCCCGCGCTGCCCCCGCGGCTGTCACCGCTGCCAGGCGGTCACCCAGTGCCCCGGCGCCGGGCTGGGTGGCCATACATGGTCGGGAGCACGGAGAGGGCTCGCTGCTGGCCCGCCAGAGGAACGGGGGGGTTATCGGGAGCCCTGCGCGGCCCCGATAGCGCCGAGTGCTACGGAGCTGCTGCAGCTGCTSCGCTGGATTAGTGCCGATAAGGAAGGGGCCCTGGACGCAGCAGGAATCCATCCAGCTCGCTGACGGATGCAGATCCCGGCGTGCCGCTTTCAACCCCCCAGAGCCTGACCTGATTCCGACGCAAGCTCCATCCCAGCCCACCCCCTCTGCCCGCGACGGGGGAGGCAGCCCAGCTGCCCCAGGCGGGTTCCCCAGGACACCGAGGACCCCCAGATCCTGCTGCGGCCCCTTCTCCCAGTTTGTGCTCCACGCTGCCAGGACTGGCACTCACGGAGCGGGCTCAGCAATGCCCACTGCACCCAGAGGAGGCAGCCCCGGCCCYACAAATAATCCCAGAACCCGCCTTATTCACCACAACGAGCGGCATCCCGCGATGACTGCCATCCTTCCCTCCCCTTCACCATTTGCTATTCCGAGGGCGATGTGTTTATGCGAACACTGGAGGGTTTCATCCCCCTCTCCTGCAGCTGCGGTGCCTTTGTGCAGCGCGGGGCTGCACCGGAGCGCGCCCAGACAAACCCCCTCGTTTGCACAATTCGGGGTAATTAGCAGGTTTTAGAAACACACACAAAGAACCCACAGCTGGTGACACAGTCACTGCGAGCTGCACATTTCTCCACGTCTCTTTTTCTCTCATCCTTTATCTCTTCACTGCCACGGCTGCAAAATCAGAGTCACTTCACCCCGACGGGGGCTCTGTGCGTGCACAAGGGCTGTGACCCAGCTCACGCTCTCGTGCCATAATGGTATCAATCGGCTCCTGTATTTCTCAAACAAATCATTCATCAGATTTTTTCCGTTGATTTTGCCGTTCTTGGCCTGCAATTGGAGCACTCCCCAAAGAGAATTTCACATTATTCCCTGCCCCAAGCCCCTCCACGTGGCACCGGGCCCTGCCCAGCCGCACACGCCGCCTCCAACCCGTCGCTCAGCGTTTGGCTCCTCGCACGTAGCGCGGCAGAGTTCGCTGCTGGGCCGAGCCAAGCACGCAGCACACATATGTTCTTTGTTTTTCTATCTCAATTCCTAGAATTCACACACTTCCGCGCGCTCGAACTTATCTCCGCACGAGTGAACCGCCAGGATTGGCAGCGTCCCTGCTCCAAAGGCAAACACGGCGCTCTGCGCTGCAAACGAGCCCAGCTCTCCTCCAAGGAACCATATGCCTTGCAAAGAGCCACAGGTTTTTTTGGGTTGCTCCAAGCTGGCCCACCCACCTCTTCCTGAAGCTGAAATAAAGTGAGAAGAGCGAGCTCTGCTGAAGGTTTGCTGCTCTCCCCGCTCCCGCCTTCCCTCCTGCCGAATCCAGCTGTGCCTTGGCACAGGGAAGGAGCGGAAAACCAGCAGCTGCCACGTCCCACRGCCCAAATCTCCCTGTTTTCTCCTCATCGGTGGCACAAAGTTGGAGTCGCCACCCCGGACACCACGGGGAGGGGCAACGCCTGTGACTTGAACCAAAACACGGGGGTTTCCTGTTGAAGGAGAGAGGCGGAGCGGCACAGGAGCGGAGCAGCAGAGTCCAGAAATCCGCTTCCCTCTCATCTCAGCCCAGCCTGCTGCTTTATAAGGGAAACCAGATATTTCCCCCCCAWCCCTATCTCCACAGAAGAGCCAGTGGGAGGAGGAGGCAGCAGGAATTTGTGAGAGGCTCAGGGGGAAGGAAGCAGCGACTCGGAGTGAGGATGTACACGGACTTTGCTGTTTCCTGGGAGGATATGGGTGAGAGCGGGTTGAGGGATAACCCAGTGCTGCCAGAATCTGCCAGGGTGAGGGTCTGCAAGGGCACAGCCAGCAGTGACAGCATGGCACAAGGCAGGGTGACAATGGCAGGGCCACCGCGGCACCAGGAGCTGGGAGCCGCCCGCACCCACGCGAGCCGGCCGGGTGATTCACCGCCCTGCCACGAGCACAGCCAGCRCTCCCTCCATGCAGAGCACAGCCACAGCTCCTCCTCAGCCTCTTCCTCCTGGATAATCCCTCCTTGCCATTCCCGTGCCTCTGGCTTGGCATGCGTGCTTGCATGGAGCCTGGGCGAGGGAGAGGAGCGGGCAAATCCGGGCAGACAGACCCAGCCTCTCCCGCCTGGCTCAGCGCTCTGCAGCACGGCAAATCCTGCCAGAGCAAGGCAGGTGAATTTGTAACGCTCTTGGATCTCCAAGTCCCCTTTTCCTYTCCATTGTTTTGCATAGATCTGCCCTGTCAAGTCTCAGCCATCACAGCGCAATTCCGAGCAGCCTCCGCCTCCCGTCAGGAGTCCTCAGGGCATCTCCCGAAGATCAGACCTAGTTAAAATCTCTGGTTTCTGTGCAAAGCCCCCCAGACCGTGACAGCAGCGCTTCGTTGCCCGGGGCGTATAGGAGCGTGCATGTGTGAATGGACATTTCCAGCTCTGCATAGATGTGCTCTTCTGCCATTTCACGTCAGCATCAATCCGGCTATTAATGCGCCTGTTGTTGTGCCTCGTGCTGCTAAATGAGAGAGGAGAGGAGGTTTCCAGCCCTCGCCATTCCAGCATGGACGGCCCTTCCCAAACCTGGTGCTGATTCAGAGGCTGCCTGGATGGGCGATTCAAACCTGGCTGCACCGCGATCCCATTGTATGTTGTGGATTTGGGGTGTCTCGGAGTGCACCATCCCTCGCTTGCTCCCCAGAATTCYCCTTGCCTCTTGCAGGGCTTGTTCCAGCCTCATGGAATTGACCCTAAACGGTCAAGGAGCCTCAGCCAAGACTGCTCGGCCATGCGTGGCTCAGCACAGTCCCCGGACCCCCGATGACACCCCAAAGAGGTGGCAAGGCCAGCCCTTCACCGGGGCAAGGCTGCAGTGCCAGCCCTGCCGAGCTAAAGGCTGCCTGTGCAGGGAGCCCAGCCCCGGCTCTGGCAGGCCCTAAACACCACCACCCCCTCGCACAGGAGTCTGGCGCTCCCCATCCCTCCTGGTTTGACTAACAGATAACCAGGTGCTGTAAACCGCCCTGTGCACCTGCCTGGACCATCCCATTTCCACCACACCAACCAGGCTGGTTCAGCCGGGGCTCTGCACAGGCATCAGCCACGGGATCACACGGGTGAGACACGGGTGAGGTTMCCTGGAGGGTGCTGGTGGTCAGAGCACCCCAAATCACCGCAGCACCCTGAGACAGGAGCGTGGAGAAGCCTGCAAGGCTCCTGTGTGAGCCACAGCACCGCCACGCTCCGCAGCACATCAGAGCGGACATTTTCTGCCTTCTCTCCTCTGCTGTCACCATCAGCCGTGCCCACCGCCAGCGCCAGGCAGACAGCAGCCCCCAGCAGCATGGCAGGGTCCCCACCAACACTGCCACACGCTCAGAGCGATGGCCAGGGGGCACAGGACACCTTCCCTGTGCTCGGGGACRCGACAGCTGCAGAGCTCAGCAGCCTTTTACACCTTGGGAACACACAAACAGCCCGAAAGGCAAACACGGGAACAGCCGGACRCAGAGCTGCTGGTTTGCTGTGCCAGGGAGCGTCCTCCACCCCTGGCAAAGCCCTGACACTCCACCGTGTTTTACCTGAATGGCTACGTTGAGACAAAGCAGATAACATTTCCAGGCGAGCGTGAGCCTTGAGGCWGATGGGAGGAAGGCACAGGCAGACTCACACCTTGCAGGCGCAGGATATTCTCCAGCAGCTCCCAAACACGCTCCAACAGGTGGCCTGGCTTGGCAGCCATGGCACTTGACGCTGGCAGCTCTCCACCTCGCTCCTCCTCGGAATCACGGTCCAGTTGTGCACGAGCAGGGATTCTCCGGGTTTGTCTTTGTTTCAAACTGGGAGCAAAACCACCCAGCGGGACTGAAAATCCCAGCGGGACCCAGCAGCATCTGGGAGCACTGCGGGCTTGCCAAAATGGGTGCTCCATTCTGATACACACACGGCTTTCCCCGAGAGGCTGCTCCTTCACGCTGCTTATTCACATCCACACAAACCACCTGTCACTTTCCCTCCCACAGAAATATCCCTGCAAGATCCAAGTTCCACCACATGGACTCCAAAAATCCGTTTCTCTGGAAGCATTAATTGCACACCCTGAGAGACACGCTCTTGCCTTCCTCCGTACGCCTTCCCGGGATGAGGCGCTTGGCTGTTTACGCACGGTGTTACTACAATATTGAACAACAGGAGCCAGAGCGCTGCCAAGGGCTGCGAGAGAGGCATCCCCCGGCTCCCCGGGATCCCCCCGCTCCCCGGGATCCCCCCGCTCCGCACAGCCCCGCCAGCCCGGGGTGCTCCGGGTCCACCCGCGGTGGTCTCGGGTGGGGTCCGCCGGGGCATCCTCCCCAACACGGGGGGCTGGTAACCAGGCAACGGTGGGAGAAGGGAAAGCGCGGTACCCGGCGTTGCCATGGCAGCCGCCGGGGCCGGGATGCGGGCGGGTCGGGGCGCGGGGCGATGCCCCGGGGCAGCGGGGAGGGGTCCCGGCCGCCCGCCCGGCGGGAGCGGGCTGGGGAACGGTACCGCACCCCGATAGCGGGGCACGGATCGCCGAGCGGGCACCCCCGAGCGGCGCTGCCGAGCGGACCCCGAGCCCCCCGAGCCCCCCTTCCTTCCCTCCCCACCGGCCCCCCGAGACCCCTCGCCGGCCGGACGCACCTGAGCTGGCCGGGCAGAGCCGGGCAGAGCCGGGCTGGCCCCGCGGCTCCGGGCGGTGCCGGGGGAGCGGAGCGGAGCGCGGAACGGGGCTGCCGCACAAAGGGGAGCGGGCGGGCGGGGCGGGGGCGGTGCCTGCGGGGCGGGGGGCGCGGGCAGCGGCGGGGGCGCGGCCAGAACGGCCCGGCCCCCGGAGGCTCCCAGATCCCCCCAGAGGAAGGCACGGGGATGCTCATGGGGATGGAGCCCCTCTGCTCTGGGGGTGTCCGGCCTGGAGAAGAGACGCTCCAGGGAGAGCTTAGAGACCCTTCCAGTGCCTAGAGCGGCTCCAGGAGAGCTGGAGARGGATTTGGGACAAGGGGGAAAGGGTTCRCACTGCAGGGAGCAGRGTTAGATGSGATATTRSAARRRAWTYYTYCCYKKKRRGGKKGRGRRGSCCCTGCAGAGGTTGCCSAGAKGAGCTGTRGCTGCTCCTGGATCCCTGGGGGTGTCCAGAYTGGATGGRSCTTGGAGCAATCCGGGACGGTGGAAGGTGTGTCAGGGATTTGGAACTTGATGGCTTTGAAGATCCCTCCCAACACAAACCACTCAGTGATTCTGTGCTTCCACAAAAGCCCCGGTGCCTGCAGGGTGCAGGTGTGAAGGGAAAAAGCTCACCTGGCTGTGGAACATCCCTTCCCACAGCAGAGCCGGCCTGGACTCTGCCCCGAGCTGTGCTCAGGGCGTGGGGGGAGCGAGGAACAGATGGGGAGCTGCTCTGGGGGCAGCAGCAAACACAGCCAGATGAGCGGGCAAACACGGCACAGCTTCGCTGTCCTGCTCCCTGGACAGGGCTGTGGGGCTGTTCACAGGRTGGCCCAGTTCACAGGGCTTCAGTCACATCACTCAGCCACATCTCAGGGGCCACCCAGGCTTGGCTCAGTTTCAGGCACACCCAGGACCTGTTACCGGCCCCAAATCCGCAGAAAACCTTTTGGGATCACCCAGACAGACCCTTTGGGTGTCACCCAGAGCAGCTCAGGAACCAGCCACGCTCCACACAGCCAGGGCAAAGCTCTGTGTGACAGAAGGGTGGGCAGAGATGCTTTGGAAGCCCTGTCACAGCTTCGTGGCAAGGTCCAGTCCATTCCCATCAGCCAGRGAGATTTTGGGAGGGAGATTTGGGAGGGAGATGCACATGTAACACAGGAACAGGTGGGAGCAGGGCATGGGCACCACTCCCTCCCAGGCCAGGCTGGCACACCTCGCTCTGCCCAACTCCTGCTGCCCCGGAGAGCCGCTTCTTCTTGGAAAAACACCTCAGCAATGCAGTCACCAAGGAGCTGGCTCATCCCCTATTAACTCCAACGCATCTCAGATAGAAATCAGGCACTGATGGCACCGTTCCACAGCCATTTTCCCGGTTCCAGTAAAACATAAAAAAGAAAATAAACCAGCAGTGGCATTTCAAGGCAATTATTCAAAKGGTCAGGAGATACAGACCAACACCGAGGAGCTGGAAAACATCAAGTCCCTCTAATGCATGGGGATAACAGGATAAGGCTGTCAGTTCCCCTGCAGGGAGGGACGCAGGGATCGAGCCAATATAATCAAGTTTTGGGCTTCACTGACCTCATCTGCTTCTCAGCTGTCATTATCCACGGCACACAGTGAAATATTCAGGTGTGACCATGCCCTGGGCTCTGCAGAGGCCCCAGCACAGATCTCCCTCATAGCAGCAGCCAGGACACAGCTGCTTGTGCTCTGTGCTCTCCTTCCCTTGGTTCTTTATTTACAAATTTCCAAGGCTCTGCCACAAGTGAGTAGAATTGAAGAAAAAAAAAAATAGGAGCGTAGATTTTTTTTCTTCCCTGTACAAATTCAAAATAGAGACCCCAATGTGAATATGGGAAGGGAAGCGTCCCCTGTGCTGCTCTTTGTGGAGGAAAAGAGATTTCCCCTCCCATTTCAAGGTCTGTCCCTGTAATGCCAAACTTGGAAATCACCTGTTCAGTGGCAACGCAGCCCTCGGCGCCATCAGGGACACAGGAGAGCCGAGCAGTGACAAAAGCTGCGTGTAGCCATAAGGCTGCGTTTACCCCAATAACATCATTTTCCATCAGGTCCCAGTCATTCCTTGTGCCCTGAACCCCTGCAGGAGCAGGGATCAAGCAGAGGCTGCTCTGAGGTTCCTGCTCTCCCCCGTGGAGCCCTGTGACTCCGTGCCAAGTGATGATGTTACTGACCATGGAAAGGAACCAATCCCCAACTGGAGGAAAAGCATTTTTGCAGGGAAACATCATCGCTGAAACCCTATAAACAAATCTGTTTTGACACAGCAGAACAAAGAGCTATAAAAGGAGAGATCGGGAAAACCACCGCTAATGGGTGGTAATTCACGTGGTGCCCGCCAGGCTGTATTTTTGTAATTTCTGTCCCTTTGGGACACTGGACTATGATTTCCAGAGCACAGAGGAACATGGGAACAGCCAGGACAGATGTGGGGTCACGCTCAGCACCCCATGTCACGGAAGATGCTCTGGAGGAGGATGTGGTGAGGAAGAAAAGGGCTTTACAAGAGCCACAAGTGATGGCCTGGGCTGTCCCGGGAGCTCCTCGGGACTGAGCTGACACCCACCACAACTCTGCTCCCCCAGGGTGTGGACAATGCCCCAGGAGTGGTGTCCAAGACATCAGAATTTGGGAACAGCGTGACAGGTGACAGCCGTGGCCAGGYGGCTCCACGGGAAAATAATCACTTCTAATCTGCTTAGAAAACTTCATCCCTTGGGAAAACACAGCATACCTGCCTGTGGGGCTGGGGGAAGACCCTGCTGGATGGAAGGTTTAAAGAAATAAATTAAATTTGTGTAAGGGGCTGAAATCCATGGCAGAGGAGCAGTTCCCACATGAGCTGAAAGGGGGTTACCATCACTGCTCCCAGAAACACAGCTCTGGCAGGATCAGCTCTTACTGGGTTCCAATTTTTGGGTTAATTCTTCCCAAAAGATCTATTTCTCCAGCAATAAATCACGGTGAGGTGCTGCTCCATGGGGCAAGCTCCAAATCATCCACAGAAACCCCCAGATCCCCGAGAGCCTCTGGACAAACCTCMGCCTGGCTCTGTGCCTTAAATCCCACTGGATTCCCACTTGAACCGGACCAAAATAAAACAGAGAAGCCAGGCAGGGCCCCATCTCTTACTCAGGATCAGCTGCTTCTGTTTATGGGAAATTGTGGTGCCGTCAGCGCTGCCCACGCGGGGCAGGCACTGCAACGCTTCCATCCTCGGAGAGAGGGGAGCAGGAGCCCCCCAAACCCCTCCCCGGAGCTCAGCAGGGCTGCCCCGGCCCTTTTCACAGGTTACRGAGTGAGAACAGCCCTGGGCTCTGCGCGCTCCATTCCTCCCCCATCCGTGGGAGGTTTCTGGGCTGCTGCTCYGAAAAGGGATTTGAGGTCAGGCTGACTCAGTGCATCCCAAAAGGCACCGACTCCCTTTGTTTCGGTTCAGGCCCGGGGCAGCCACCCAGCACCGCTCCAAATCCATGGGAAGAGAGGCAAAACAAGGAATTCACCCTCCCCTTCCCATCAGGTGGCAGCCCCAGTCCCAGGGACGGGCAGGTGCTTTCTGCACACCCAGAACCAGAGCAGACCCGCKGTCCAAAAATCCCAGCACAAACCACAGCTGCCCATAACCTTCTCCAAGGGAAGTGGTCAGTGCTGGGGACACAGGGGATGTTTCCAGAACCCGAGGAACCTAAAACATCGCTTTTCTCCCAGCCACGAGCAGTAACACAGAGGGTGAAGGGCAGGAAGGGCCTCTCCATCACACGCCCTCTCTCCAGGGATCCTTGGTACCTTGGCACTTCGCTCTTCCTTTCCAGCCCATCCCGAAGAGCCATCTCCACGTGGAGCACTGCCAAAACATTTATTAGAAGAGTGCAGGCTGGCCAGGCTCCACGGGACCCCGCTGCAGCTGACCACAGGGCTAGAGAGAGGAGCAGCCGGACTCTGCTGGCCCTGGGGGTGTCCCCGCGCCCCCAACATCCACAAGGAGACGCAGGCGTTTGTTTCCTCGAGGGCAATGTGTCCCTGCTGGGGCGTGGGCAGGGAGGAGAGGCTGGCAGTGCCCCCACAGCAGGCAGGAGGCAGCGCTCGGGCACTGCAGAGCTCCCAGCAGGGAGATCCCGGGTTGGCTCACAGCGGGCACTGCCCGGGATGGCGATTGCCCTGCACCACGGTCCGGCGTGGCCTTTGGCTGCTGCTGGCTTCTGTCACCCCTGCTTTGGCTGCTGCTGGCTTCTGTCACCCCTCCCACAGCCACACGAGGGTGCAGACCCGCCCCAATCCTCCCCGGAGCAGAACGAGAGCGGCCGCAGCGCTGGGAGGGAGCGCTGGCACGGAGAAATAAATGAACGGGCATTTGTCTCGCAGGGAGGGACAGCGAGTAAAAGGCGCTTCCTAAATCCATCCACAAACACGAGAGCAGCGGCCGCCCCTCCCAGAGGGCGCAATATCCGCACCYCGGGGCTCCCCTGCGCGACAGAGCCGCCAGATCACTGCCGACAGAGCTGCCACATCTGCACCCCGAGGTGGCACAGCTGTGACCTGGCACGGGGAGAGAGTTCCCTGTCGGCGGGCACTGCTGGCAGCCCCTCAGCGCCACGATCCTGCCAGGAAGCACTCGCACACCCTGTCCAGACAGGTCTATTTACAGGAGAAGAGCCGCGGACGCGGGGCAAGGAGGTGTCCCCCAGCCAGCACGGCCAGCCGCTGGCACGGGCTGTGTCCCCCCGGGCCCGGCCGGGTGCTGTGCCCAGCCACCGCGTCACCCTGGCACCGGCTGAGGGCAGGGTCACTTTGCAGGCGCTGTTTTCAGAGTTCGGGGRCAGCCACAGCTCCCTGGCTGCACGGACAGTCCAGAGAGAGGCGGGGGATTGGCCGGTGGCACCGTGTSCTGGCAGCAGCCCAGGGCAGTGACCCGTGCCAGCCGGAGAGGCGAGTGTCCATCCCGCTGTTAGTCGTTCTCGCTCTGCAGGGGACAGAGAGGAGAGCAGGGTGAGGTGCCAGCCCAGCCCAGCCCCTCTGCAGGGCCACCCTGCCCGGCACAGCCCTGTCACCTCACCTCCATTTTGCTGTATATCCAGCTGAGGAGCTTTGTCACACGCGTGTACACTCCGGGCTTGTTCTTCTGGCCACATCCTGTCCCCCAGCTCGTCACCCCAGCCACGTACCAGCGRCCGTCGTCCTCRCAGACYARRGGCCCTCCGCTGTCACCCTGGCTCAGAGGGGCAGAGCAGTGAGGAGGGGGCACAGGAGATGCCCCTCGGTGGGTACCCAAASGGGGCAGCTCTGCCCTGGAGTGCCCCAGCTCACCTGGCAGGCGTCCTTCCCTCCCTGCAGGTACCCGGCGCACATCATGCGCGGGGTCAGGTAGCCCTCGTACACCTTGTCGCTGTTGCAGATCTTGTAGTCGATCAGCTTCACCTCGGCCTCCCGCAGCTTCGGGGAGGTGTTATCTGCAAGGCACGAAGGGTTGTGGGGCCTCATCCCCCTCCCCGGCCCCGCGGCAGCAGMGGCGGAGGAAGCGGCTGTTTCTCACAGCTCGCATTTCTGCAAAGCCGCAATCGGGAGGGCGATCCCGAGAGTTTTCGGTGCGGGGAAGCGCTCGGGGAGCGCAGCATGGGCTGGAGCCGCCCGCGGGGAGCCACGCTCCTCCCTCACCTTCATTCTCCCGGGTTTTCCCGAAGCCGGTGATGAAGCAGGACCGGCCGGTCTGGAATCGCTGGCCGTACATGGGCAGGCAGGCGGGGCGGACCTGGGCTGCAGGGACACGGGATGGGAGCCGGGAGGGCAGGGAGAGAGGGAAGGAGGGACGGAGGGAGGGATGGATGAGTCACCCGGGACAGAAATCGCCCCAGCCCTGCAGCCAGGGAGGAGCGTGGGGCGCACGAAAGGGTCCCCTCTCTGCCCACCCCAGCAGGGTCTCCCCGGCCCCGCTGAGCCCAGGGCTGTGTGTGCCACACTTTTCCTGGCCACGGGACCGGCGAGGTGGCCACAGCAGAGCAGGTGCTCCAGTTAGCAGCAGCCCTGCACTCCCCATGGTTCCGAGGCTCCTGCCCATCCCCAGATCCTCCATGTGCCCCAAAAACCACCCCAGCCAAGCCCGGGTGAGCTGTGAGAGCTCACCTGAGAGCGTCAGCGGCCTGGAGAGCTTCATGAGGGCGATGTCGTAGTCGTCGTGGTCGTCGCTGTAGTTGGAGTTGATGATGACCTGCGACACGGGGATGCCCTCCATGGGCTGCTTCAGGTCCGACACCCCTCCGTACACCTTCCAATCGTCCAGGATCTTCATGCTGTTCCTGGCAGGGCGAGATGGGGCAGGAGGGAGTGAGAGCCGGGCCGTGGGGCTGGGCTGGGTGCCCGGGCTGGCCGCAGCACTCACATGAAGAAGCAGTGGGCAGCAGTGAGCACCCACTGCGCGTCGATGATGGTGCCGCCGCAGATGTGGATGGGCCCGTACTGCACGCTGACCTGCCACGGCCATTTGTTCACTGACGTCTCCTTTCCCCCGATGATCCGGCCAGAAATCCTCTGCCCGCAGGCTGCAGGGGAGAGCAGGGCTGGGAGGAAGCTCAGAGGGACGGGGARCATGGGGGGGACACACAACACCCCCACAACCCAGGGGCACCACGTTCCGAGGGGCACTGGGGACCAGGGAATGCAATATCAATTTTCTGTCACCCAGACAATTTCATGGAAAATGCCCCATTTGCCAAATCGTCTGCAGAGAAAGGGAAAAGTGCTCCCAAGCCTGAAAAGGGGGCCCACCCTTGGCCTTATCGCAGCCTGCTCCTTACTTGTGCATCGGAGAGAGACGTACTTTCCTGTGAGACACTGGGAGCTGCAGAGAGAGCAGGGAGAGCCAGCCTCAGCCCCATTGCTGCGGTGCCCGGGCAGGGACAGGGCAGGGAGGGGAGGGACAGCCACCCTCGGCCCCTGGGCTGGGCAGGGGCAGGGCAGGAGCTGATCCCGGTACCTGTTGAGGCTCTGCTGGATGGTGTCTCTCTCCTCAGTCACCGTGAGGCTCTTGCCAGGGACACGCAGGGGGATGAACTCGGTCTGTGACGCACTGGGAGGGGAGAGCAGAGGCAGCGAGGGTCACCCCATGCAGGCACTGACCCCTCGGTCCCTGCCCTGTGCCCRGAGCGGCGCTGGACACGCCGCCTTCCAGAGGGAAAACACAACACCGGGGGGAAAAACGCATCAGCCCCTGCACCAGAGCAGAACAACCCATCCTGCAGGAATTACTTCTGAAATCCCAGCTGCCGGCAGGTTTTCCTGGAGAAGGACTCGTCCCAGTCACTGCTGCACACCGGCAGCCACTGGCTCTCGGTGCTGGAGTAGACGTGGAGCAAGGACTCGTCGGAGGAGAAGCGCACTGCGGGGTGGAGCAGGCGGCTCAGGGGTGCCCGGCGCCCCGGGGCTCCCCGGGCTCCCCCCGTGCCWGCTCCCAGAGCCTCACCACAGCCCAGCTCGTCGCTCCTCTGCGAACAGTCGACGATGCCGTCGCAGCGCACGGCGCTGTCCTTGCAGCTCTCCGCCGGCTCCTTGTACACGATGCCCGTCTGTGACCGCCAGAACATGACTGGAAAGAGGAGAGGGCCATGCTGAGGCCAGGGCTGGCCATGGGTGAGGGGCTGTGACCCACCGGGGTGGGCATCCAGAGTGTGCCAGGCTCAGGGCCATCCCCAAGCACCGGGTGTGAGCGTGAGGAGTGTTTGAGCCAAGTGAGGGGCAGCTGGACATGGGGCCGGGGGAGGACTGACCACCCTGAGCACCCCCTGTGCTGCCCAGCTGCTGCAAACCCCTCTCCYTCCATCCCCAGAGAGATGCATTCATCCCGGGAGTGCTTCAGACCCGGCTGGATGTCACCAGGGTTAAAGGGGTTCATTCCCTGTTGCCTGTGCCTGTTCTGCCCGTGCATCACAATTTATTGGCAGATCCTGCCTCGGGTGGGTGCTCCAGTGCCCACCACAGCGAGCCCAGCAGAAAGAAAGCACATTGCATCCYCCAGTCCCCCAAACACTGCCACCAGCCCAGGCAGCAGATCTCCTTTTCTCCTTCTCCCAGCTCCCATCTCTCCACCAGATGTCAGGAACACTCAGGGAATGGGAAGAGCAATCGCTGCCTCTGGGTTTCCCTCTGGCTCTTCCCAGCATGGGTATCCCCAGCCTCTGCTGACCCCCAACCCCTCTGAGGTGCCCTCCAGGAGCCACCCGGGCCAGGCCCCCACTCACAGAGCAGGATGAGGGCGACGAGCAGCACGATGAGCACGGAGACGCAGAAGATGAGCGCAAGGCGCCGCTGGCTCATGCAGGGAGCTCTGAACATGGAGGATCCTGGCAGCAGGGCAGAGGCAGGGTCAGGGGTGGGGCAGCTGCCTGTTCAGAGCCCCCAGACCCTGCTGGGAGAGCAGGGCTGTGCACACCCCAACCTGCGCTGTGGTCACCATCCTCTCCCTCGCACCCCAGGGAAACACCCCCTGTGTTTTGGTGCCATCCCCACCTCCCTCCATCCCTCCCCATCCAGGGCCAGGGTTCTCCCTGATCCCCATCCTTACGTGTGCTCTCACAGGCCGAGCAGGGGCTCGGGGCCGGRCCGGACTCGGGGCTGTAGGGTTTGAAGCTGATGCCCAGGACGTTCTCTCGGGGCGGCGGAGGTCGGGCACCGAAGATGCTGCTGACCGTGGACACATGGAGGAGGCTGGGGGGCACACTGCTGGGCGAGGCAGTGGTCTGTGGGCACAGGGGACTGTCACCAGCGGTGGCTGGTGCCCGTTGGAGAGTGCCACCCCCCAGATGTGAAGGGAAAAGCGACACAGGACGGAGCTGAGCCCTCCGGCCCCACAACCAGCCTGTTCCTCACCGTACCATGAGCCTTGGGCACAGCCACCACTCCAGCGCCTCTCCCTGTGCCAGTCTGAGCCATGTCCCACCCAGGATGGCCCCAAACCTGCTGTCCCTGGGCTTTTCCCCTTCAGGTGGCTGAACTTCCCGGAGCCATCCCAGCGAGCCGAGCAATCAGCCGGGTATTTGGCATGGTGACAGTCACGCTGTGACTGCCCCAGTTCCACGGGGCCAGTGCCCCAATTTATGCATCTATCCTTAATTAGCCATTTGAAAAATACAGTGCAATTTCCAGCTGTCATTTAGTAATACATAATAATCGGTGTTTTCCAAGCCCTGAAACGTCCTGCACCCTGGAATGCTGCTCTGCAGTTGTGTCACTCCCGATTCATGAATTCAGGAAAGAATTATGTATCTATTCAAAGGAATTATGTTTCCTTTCCTCAAAATACGCTCTTCCAAATGCTCCTTCAGTGACAGAAGCCGGAGCCTCTCGTTTTCCTTCAGAGAGGACCTTTGAATAAATCCCCAAATAAATGCTGCTTCCTCTGCCTTTTGTAGGATGGATGGGGCTTGGAGGAACSTGGTGGAAGGTGTYCCTGCCCATRGCAGGGGCTGGAACTGGAGGAGGTTTGAGTCCCTTTCAATCCAAACCATTCTGGGATTCTGTAACAGCGCTTCTGAAAGGGAACCCAGGGAGGAGTGGAGCCACCACCCCACAGGGATCGCTCACCAGCCAGAATGGGCTCTATCATCCCTCGGGTAAACCGCCTCTGATTTTTGGTCCTGCACTGCTAGAGATCACTTCTGCCCATGACAGAAATCATCCCTGTCCCTGCCAAGCCAGCGAGCACAGCTCCGGGACGGGCAGCGATCGGGCACACGGGCACAGCAGCGGCACTGATGAGAGCCCCCCTCGCCCTTCCAGCCGGGTTTTCTCTCCCCTCGTGCTTCCTGCCGGGAACCAGAGCCCTCCTGAGCAGCCGTGAGGCTCGCTCTGTGTCAGCCCGGCTGTGCCCTCCCTCGCAATGCCGTGGTGTAACTTCCTGGGCATTATCTGTGAGTCACGGTGCCGGCGTGGCCACGCGTCCCGCAGCACACCGGGGACACGCCTGCCCCGCTCGGGCTGTGCCTGGAGCTCATCCATCCCCGCGGAGCCGGCGGCCACAGCTCCCCGSGCTCCGGGAGCGGCCGGGCCACCCGCCCTGGCCAGCAGCGGGCTGTGCAGGGCCACCCCCCGGCGCAAACCTCCTCCCACCCCCGCGGGGCCGCGGCACGGGTGCCGCTAATGTCCCCTGGCCACGGGGAGCCACCTCCCCACGCGTGGCGAGCTCTCCTGCGYGTGGGGAGGAGCGGAGAGAGGCGCTTTCCGGGGCAGAGACACTTTCTGTTTCACAGCATCGCCCCACTCACCCCCTCCCCGCAGCAGGGACGAGCCTGGGTGTGCTCCAGGTTTCCCTGCACATTTCCTGCCTTCTCCCAAAGGTTCCAGGGAGCCCAGCAATGTTCTCCTCGAGGCTGGGGAGGGCTGGAGGGTGCCCTGMTCCTTGGTGCCCTCCCCTAATGAGCCTGAGCAGTCACAGCGCTGATGGGATTTCAGTTTTCAGGTGCCCACATCGTGGGGCATCCCTGGGTGCCCTCAGTGCCCACTGTGGGTGTCAGCCAGAGCTGTGGCAGCTCGAACAAAGCAATGTGGGGATGCCAGGAACCCTCCCTGGGAAAAGAATTTGTCCCGTCCACGTATAAAGGAGGTTTTTGTAAATACTCTTTTACCCTGGCGTTTGTGTGCTATCTCCTCCTGTCTGATATTTCACCTCTCACCCTGCAGCTGCTGTAACCCTTTGCTTATCAGACCAGCAGAACTACAATCCTCCAAAGGAGAAACCTCTCCATCACACCCAGCTTCCCCCAGGGAGCCAGCAGCACTGGATGCCACAGCACTCCCACCTCCGGAGTGCAAATATATCAAATTAACACCGAAATGTGCCACAGGTCAAACTGCCCTGAGCGCTCCTCAGCACAAAGCACATGCCCCTTCTTACRCTCAGGTAAACTTTCAGCCACTTGTTTCCTTAAAAGTCTAAAGTCTAAAGAATTGTGGGAGCCTATCAAAGCAGGTGGCAGAGCTGCTGGCACGGGCTCCAGGTGAGCARTGCAGGGCCCCTGTGGCAGAGGAAACAGCAGCAGTTTTGCAGAGATGTTTCTGTGGAGGAGAGCGTGTGACCCCGGTGAGTGAGCACTGCTCCTGCCCACAGAGCCTTTACTCATCCTTCGCTGGCTTTTGAGTAAAAGTCAGAGGCAGAGCTGAGCCCCGACRCACGTGTGGCTGCGGTTGGAGGCCTTTCCCCTGCTCCCTTCTGCAAACACAGATCCGTGCCTGAGGCGGCTGTGGGGAGGGGAGCATGGCCAGACCCTGCCTGGGCACAGGGGGCTGTCACAGGACAGCCAGGAGGGACTCTGGGGACACTCGGGGACTCCTGGCCAGTGACACTGCCTGTCTGCAGCACGAGCCCTTTGCCAAAGCTGTCAGGAGTGTGAACACCCCCTCACTCCCTCTGCCTGCTCCAGGGCTCGGAATGGAGCTGGGAGAGGCACCCAGACCAGGGACAGCAGCCCTGAGGTCCCCTCTGCACCCTGTCACAGAGGGAAGGCCCCAAAGCAGGGCAGCAGAGGACAATCACCAGGGAAAGGCGGTCCAGGCCGGGCTGGAGGCTCAGCATCCAGGGAATTCAGCCAGCAGACACCCACAGTTTCGGAGTGGGAGGGAAAGAGGAAGCCAGGGAGCACCTGAGTGTTGCAAACAGATCCAGGAGCCAAAGGACACAGGAACTGCCCAAAATGCAGAGCATCAGGAGGGGAGAGAGGGACACAGCCTGGCTGCAGTGGACTGGAAGGAGCTGCCCCAGTGGGTGACCRTCCTCCCTGGCCGCCCTCACCACGGCTCCAGCTGCTCACAGCCCCGTGTCCAGCCTGGGAACTCCCTCACCTGCTYGTGARGYRCCGATTGTGTGTGCAGRGCAGCTCAGCCAGCACACAACAGGGACATTGTCCTGGCGGGGACAAAGCCGTCCCCAGCCTCTGAGAGCCCCCATCCCTCCCGGTGACACCGTCCYGCTCGAGTGCCACAGGGGAGAGGGGCCTGCCTGGGGGGGACAGAGCCCACCCAGAACGGGGTGAGGGGCACTGCCCAGACCCCAATCCACACAGGGAACTGAAATCCCAAAGCACGCCAGGGACACTTTGCAAAGTGACTGTCGGTAAAGCCAGCCCCGTGTGGCCAGGGACAGACCACCCTATGCCAGCACCCTTTGGGCACAGATCCCAAAATGTTCTGGGGGGTGAGGAACTCACCTCATTCCACAGAGGGGCAAACAGAGGCCTGGAAAGGCAAAGCGACCCTGCTGTGGCTGCAGAGCCAAGGATGGCTCCTGGCACCCCTGATGGCCATTTAATCCGAGTGACAATGCCAAGGTGGCCCAGTGGGATTGTCCAGTATTGGGCAATTGTCTGTGTGTGTGGGCACCCCAGTTTCTGCCCCGCTGTCCCCAAGATGCAGTGATGCCACCCTGCTTTGGGGCCACTCCTCAGACCCAGCCAGGGTCCAGCACAAACCCGCAGTGCCCCCGCTCCTGGCTGTCACCCCCACGCCGAGGAGGGAAGAGCACGGGGTTAGAGCTGTCCCTGCCTCGCCGGGAGCCCCATCCACCCCGTCACCGCCGCCTTTGTTCCGGATGTCGCTGGCACGGCCGGCGCTGCTGAGCTCGGTAATTACTCGCTGCCTCGCCCGGTGCCCAGCCGGGATGGATGTTTTCCTCATGACAGGATGCTCAGCAGAGCCCCACATCCAGGGCTGCGCAGGTCCCAGCCAGCCCATCCCAGAACGGCGCTGGGAAAACTGCCTGGAGAGCAGGCGAGGGGAGCAGCGGGGCTGTGCCCACCAGTGCAGCGCTGCTGGAAAGTGGCACTGGGCTCAGGGATGTGCCAGGCAGCACCGGATCCCTCTGACAGCACCAACTGTTCCCCCCAGCTCGCAGCTCCGAGAGCCCGACCCCTCTGCCAGCCCAGAGCTGGTGTCAGGGATGCTGCTGTCCCTCCCTCCGTGTGCCGGGGGTGTCAGAGGTACCAACTCCCCCGGCAGCTCCCCCAACTCCTTCTCCCTCCGGCTGCTGTGAAGGAACACCCGGAGAGCAGAAAAGAGAGCGGACCCTCCACCCAACCCCGAGGGGAGCGGGTCCGGCCAGCCCCGGAGCGCCCCTCGCCCCCAGCCGGGCCCGAGCCCGGAGCCGCCCGCGCTTACCGGGGATGTTTTGCCGTCCATGGGCCGGGATCGGGGTTAGGCTGGGCTCAGAGCCTCAGAGCYCCGGCACGGCCATGCCAGCAGCGCGGTGCCGAGCAGAGCCAGCTCCGCGGGGCCGGGGCAGGAGGCGTTTGGCGAGCGGGCTCGTACGTCAGTGCCCGCGCCGGCAGCAAACCTGTCGGACCTGCCGCCCGGCTCCGCCGCCGCCGGTTTCCCAACCGCTCCGGGCACAGCCTGCAAAACACCTGCCCCGCGCCGGCCGGCCCGGGATCTGGGGCAGGGGAGCCTGGGGAATCTGCTGAGACCTGGCCCCAGGGAACAGGAGCATCCCGGGGCTCCTCGCTGCTCTCCAGCCCACCCCAGCCCCGATTCCTCCCCTCTGTGCTCACACACAGCTCTCCTGCCCGGCCAGGTGCAGAGGAAAGGATGCACAGCCCTGTCTAACCCCAGGAAAAGCTCTCTGGTGTGACCCAGAAGTCAATATTCCCTGTTCCAAGTGCAGTGAAATGCCATTTCCCTCTGGTTTCTCTAGAGACATTTTCACTCCTTTGCTAATGCGTGATGCTTTTTCAAGGAGCCAGCAGCTCCTCATGCTCCTCCTGCGGGCACAACCTGGGGGTGACCAAAAGCTCAGGTAGAAACAGGTAAAAATATCCAGATTAAAGGAAAAAGGCCTGACTTCATTCTGTGCATTCTGATACCCACGACCCGCAGTGCCACACGTTTCTCCTGGCATTTTTCATGGTGTGAGTTCCCTGTTCATCCAGCTCCCCACCCACACCAGCTCAGCAGAAGGGCAGGGGACGAGCAGGGACATCCAGGCTGGGAGGATGGCAGAACCCCTTTCCTTTCCAGGCTGGAACAGCTCTCTGACCCCTCCTGCTCTCAGGATCCCCGCACCCTGGGGTGGCTCTGAGCCAGCCCTCACTTCTCTGTAATTTTCACAGGTAGGAGTGGTTTTTGGGGTTTTTTGTTTGCATTTTGCTCCTCTGCAGGCTGTGCCTGCACTGAGCTGCATCCCCAGACAGCCCTGAGCCAGCCGTGCCCTCCTGACCTGCTGCATCCACTTCARAAAGGGATTCTCAGAAAACAGCTCCAGGTGACAACTCCAGGAATCATTCATTGCTTGCTGRTGTTTCCACAAAGCCACCTACGGCRGGCAAGTTCCAGAGAAYAGGGTGTGTGGTTTGACTCCAGCAGTCTGATGGTAAATGTGAGCATCTCCCAGGTGAAATCCTCACCTTTCCTGCTGGTAACTGCTGCTGTGAGCCCTTTTCACACCCTCCCGCCCTTCCCAGCCAGCAGAGGAGTTAAARCACACAGCCAGAGCCGGCTCCACCGGCCCAGGAGAGCGCTGCAAGCCCCAGGCATGAGGGAATTAGGAAGAGGATCACTGTGCTCTGCTCTGTCCTGCAGCAGGGCTGTGCAGAACCAGCCCTCCGGCCCCATCCCTGCCCTGCTCGGWGCAGCATCACCGCTCTGACCCCGCTGGGAAAACATCCTGAGGGATACAGGCAGGGAAACACACGGACTCAGGCGCTCCTGGGCTGGGTTTCTCTGTGGTGTGTCCATAGGGAGGCATTTCAGGGTCACTCAYGTCACCCCCAGGTCACCCTGTCCCCTCACCCCGCAGAGCTCAGCTGCCAGCCCGGGTCCCACTTGCCATCCAAGCATTCTGCAGAACTCTCRTTCCTCCTCAGCCTCTTTCATTTTCCCCTAAGCTGCCAACCACTTCTCCCAAACCCCGGAACCGCCTCACCCACGGCTTTTTCACAAAGCTCCCGCTGTCCCGGGTTTTGCTCCCGTTGCTTTTGATTGTCATTATCTTACACAAAACACACTCTGTGGCTTTGTGTGGGACGGAATGTGCTTCATTTCRGGACTGCTCAGCTCAGGGGCTGTCAGATGTGACTCAGGGCTGAGGGCAGAGTGCAGGACAGAGAGCAGAGTGCCCAGGACAGGGAGGAGATCTGCTGCTGGTGCTCTGGCCAAGCTGTGAGTTGATGGAAACCCTTGGTCTTTAGGAGGAAGGATAAATCAGGGAAAACAGCAGAAATCTCCCACCTTAAGTATTTAAGATGGTTCTGCAAAGAGGAACCTGAGGTCCTGCATGTCTGTGCCCACCATGGCGCTCTCTGAGTGTGTGCAGAGCCCTTTTGGTTTCTCTTGCTCATTTTATCTGTGTCCTTTCTACTAATTCCCCAGTGGGAAACACCATTTTTTGATGAAAATCACCCTCCATCACATTGGGGCCCCAGGAAACCCCTCAAGCAAGCTCTGAGGCAAAGCAGAGMACTCACTGGGTGGTGATTCTGGTCCCAGCCTCACCAGACAGGCAGGACATTACCCKGGGTCAGACCCCACAGCCAGGGGACCACAGCCATTCCTGGGGGGCTGCCAGACCCCTGGGGACACTGTCAGACCCTCTGTCACACTGGGTTCCTGATGTCACCCCTGTGTGCAGGGTATTCAGGGCACAGCACAGCCCAGGGGGTGTCACTTGGAAATGGAAATGGAGAAATGGGAATTGTCAGCTCAGCCCAAAGGAGGGGAAAGCCAGAACCCTCTCCTGGCACTCCAGGGCTGGTTAGAACCTGGCTTTAGAACCAGGATTTCCCTGCTGGCAGCACAGGACACGGTGCCGTGCTCAGGTCACTCACCTGTGCCCAGCTTTTAACATCTCATTCCGTAACAAAGCAGCAAAGGCAGAGACACCATTTACTTTTACTCGCCTTTCTCAGCACTGCCCCGCTCTGCTCAGAAAMCCCCCCAGGATTCTTCCTTTAAAGCTGCAGTCGGAAATGCCCAGCCCGGCCTGAGGCTTYGGCTGGGGCTGAGTGGGTGCGCAGCGAGGAGAAGTGGAAGTGGCTGCGAGGTGACTCTGCTGGCGCTGCCTGAACGCCTCCGAGACGTCACTGAGCCGGCCCCCGGGGGAAAAACGAGCGCTCAGCTCCCTCCGAGACAGAGCCCTGCGCTCACCGGGCTGCCGCGGAGGATGCTGAGGGGCCATGGTCCCCTCTGCCACCGCCCTGGCGCTGTGCCTGGCGCTGCTCCTCGCCTGTCCCACACACGGTGAGTGTCCTGAGCGGGTTTGCAGCCCCGTGGCTCCGGGTGGGTTCCTTGGGACGGGAGGGAGCGGGCAGGGAGGGGGTTGGAGGGACAGTTTGGCTACCTTGGCTTTGGAGCAGGACACAGCCAGGGCTGCCTGCTCTCCGCTCGCCTTTCAACGCTGTTTAGGAGCCCGAGGGCTCAGCGAGGGTCACCAACCTCGCTTGTCGCCACTGGTGTGACCACGTAGCCACAGTGCTAGGCTGGGTATTTGCCAGCAGACGGTTGATGGGGAAACCTTCCAAGGAAAGGTGGCAGATGTTATCAGCGGGGCTTTTCTGCCAGGTGACAATACCGAAATCAGGCGGGAGGTGTGAAAAGGTCTGGTTTCATCCAGGCAGCARATGAGCAAAACAGGAAAGCCGAGTCCCAACAGCGCTGGTGACAAACGGCAGGGAGTGGGGGGATGCAAATGCAGCTCCGTTCCTAGGGCAGAAAAACACAGAGAAACAGAAAAGCACGGTTCAGCTGTTCCCAAAGAAAGAGGAAGGACAGGAGGGGGATGAGCAAACGCTGGAARTCAGAAAACGAAATCCGGGGAAAGGCTGGCGTGTTTCGGGTGGTCAGCACTGTTACGCCACGGGGTGATGGCCCAGGAGGCCGTGTCCCTGTCACACTGGGGGACAGCGCTGTGCAGCCCCCCCTGACCCCCCGTGTGTCCCCAGGGGAGCGGCTGGCGAGCCCCCGGCGTGTGCGCTTCGCCGCGGAGGTGGCGCGGCACCTGCTCAGGTGGGAACCGGGCCACGGCTGCCCCAGCAGCGCCCGCTACGACGTGGAGTACAAAGTGTGAGTAACCGTGACGGAACAGCGGGGTTCCGCCCTGCCCCCGGACCTGATTCCAGCTCTCTGCTCACCCCTGCTGCTCCTCCCGCAGCTATGGCTCGAGTATTCCCTGGACAGCCGTCCCAGAGTGCCGGAGRAGCTCGGGGCTCTCCTGTGACCTCACCGAATACACCCCGGACCCCGAGCGGCGCTACTACGCGCGGGTCAGGGCCGTGTCCGGGAGCCACACGTCCCCCTGGCAAAAGAGCAGCGCCTTCTCGCCGCAGGAAGGTGGGTTGGGGTCTGTGTTCATACACCCCGCGCTGGGGTGGCGGGGACAGGGTGCCAGAGTGCCTGGGAAGAGCTGTGGGATGGGGAAGAGCAGGGGTATTTCCCTCCAGCGGGCTGCGCAGCAGGGTGGGACAGCCCGAGGATGGGTGGGACAGCCACAGCTCGCTCTGGGGCTGCAAAAGCTGACAGCTGTGAACAGGAAACAGCCCTGAGCTGCTCCTGTGGCTGATCTGATTCCAGCCAGCCCCCGCCTGGTGGGCCAGAGCCTCTCCGTGASCGGCAACGCCATCCAGGTGCGGCTGCAGCCGCTCCTCCACTCCGGGAACGTCACACAGGAGTACGAGGACTTCCAGAAAAACATGGCCCGGTACCTCGTGTACGTCAGGAGGACACAGGACAACCAGACGGTGAGATGAGCTGCTGCTCCCGTGCTGTCCCCATCTGTCCCACACGGCGCTGCTCGAGTGGAAAACTGATTGATAAAGCAATCCTGTAGGACTGAGCTTTCTCACAGCCTTGGCATCACTGAGAGGTTTCTCTGCTCATTTATGGCAAATTCTCCAGCTCTTGTGGGGGTTTTGGGTCCAGCTGCTGTCATCGTTATGGCAGCACACCCTGGGGACTTTTCCCAGGGACAGCGGAGGGGGAGGAGGGAGGGAAGCAGGAGCTGGGGGCTCTTGGAGCTGGGGGCTCTCAGGTGCTCAGAGCTCTCAGAGCTCAGCCCCTGCTGTGTTTTTTGCAGCTCAGAGTGGTGGAGAGCAGCGCAGAGTTCACCATCAGTGAGCTGCTGTGGGGCACACGGTACTGCGTGAGCGTGGAGCTCAGCATGGCCAACCGGCCCGGCCGTGCCACCCGCACCCACGAGCACTGTGTCACCACCGGCCACCGTGAGTGCCACCCGGGGAGGGGACAGTCCTGGGGTGCAGACCCCGCCAGCCTCCAGGCCCTGGGCTCCAGGGCAGCCTCTCTGTGCTGTGTGCACTGAGGAATGACCCTCTCCCCCCTCACCTCTCTCGCAGGGAGAGCAGAGCTCCTCCCCGCCATCCTCGGCTCCACCTTCACCACCCTGCTGCTCCTGGGCCTCCTGGGGGCTCTGCTGGCACACACCTACACAAGGAAACCTGTGAGGACACCGTCTGTGCTGGTAAGGCACCGTGTGTGTCCAGAGGCAGGCTGGGGGCTGGGGAGCGCTGCGAGAGGCAGGCAYCAAGCAGGGATCCAGCACAGCTCACTCCCCTCTTTCTCTCCCTCCCAGAAGTCCTTCATGAAGCAGAGCTCGCTCTGGGTGGAGCATGAGCCCCCATCCTCGGGCAGCCTGGATGCAGACCCCATCCAGCAGCTCTTCCTGACCCACAAGGAGCCCCAGGCGGACAGCAGCCCTGGCAGCAGCACCAGCACAGCCCGGCTGCCCCTGGAGCAGGGCTGGAGGCTCCCAGCGTGGCCCAAGGAGCGGCTGTGCCCGCTGGAGCCCGCGGCGAGCAGAGACAGCAGCGGCACCAGCACCGACAGCGGCATCTGCCTGCACATCCCCTCCTCCTCCTCCTCCTCCTCATCCTCCTCCTCCCTGAGCTGTGCCGCGGGCCCCCAGGGCTACAGGCAGCAGCTGCCCGCTGCTGAGGACAGCGGGGTGGGCTTGGACAGCCCCTGTCCTGCTCCTGGCCACTCCTCTGGCAGTGGGAACAGCAGCCTGGGACAGCCCGGGCTCTGCGCTGTCACCGGCCAGCAGGACGTGACATTCCGGGGGTACCTGCAGCAGGCCAAGGGCACCGTGGAGCCTCAGAGACACCCGGAGCGGGGACTGACCCTCCCGGGCTGTGCAGGGTCCGTGCAGGGCCTGGGCAGTACCAACACCGGGCTGGACACTGCGTGCACCACGCTGGACACTGCGAGCTCTGGACTGGACACTGCGTGCACCACGCTGGACACTGCGAGCTCTGAGCTGGACACTGCGAGCTCCGGGCTGGACACTGCGAGCTCCATGCTGGACACTGCGAGCTCTGAGCTGGACACTGCGAGCTCCAGGCTGGACATTGCGAGCTCTGAGCTGGACACTGCGAGCTCCAGGATGGACACTGCGAGCTCTGAGCTGGACACTGCGAGCACCGAGCTGGCCATATCCAAAGGGTACCTGAAACAGTCCTGTCCCCTCACACAGGATCCATGCCGAGCCCCTGCCAGGGACCTTTCCAGCCATGTGGAGCCCCAAATCCCCACTCTGCTGAGCTGGGGAGCTCCAGGTGCTCCACTGAGCTCSAAAGGCAGCCCTGAGCTCCTGAAACCCCCCTTGGACCTGAGCATCTTCGACAGCCCTGACCTGCTGGTGAYGCTGCCGCTCGTGTCCAGCCTCAGCTCCGACTGGATGACCATCAAGCCCCTGAGCCAGCTCGGTGGGGACAGCAAGGACAGCCGCCTGTGACYCTGGGGCCACCAGCCCCGCACTCTGACCCAACTACCTCGCCTGCCCCCTGCCCTGGGGAGCAGCCACCGGATAAGCTACGCCGACCCCTGAATGTCCACAGTGCCGGGCCCACGCACGGCCCAGGAGCAGCAGCTCTGGCCCCAGTCCTGCTGTGGGCACCCCCAGAGCGTCCCTGCAGCCAGTGCAGCTAACGGGGCACAGGGATGGGATGGGCTGTGCTGGAGGGGCTCATCCCACCTTTCTGGATACACCAGGATGACTCCCAAGGGTGTCTCTGCCTCCTCAGCAGCCCAGCACAGGGACAGGGCCACCCTTGGGGCCTGGGCCAGCCCTGTGCTTCACTCTCGCCCATCCTGGGGCAGCACTGGGCTCCTCCTGCTGATGCCCACACTCCTGATGCCATCCTGAACTGTCACAACCCCGGCAGGCTGGCATCAGCACCCTGCCTGACCTCACCCTGCAGGAGCAAGGGGCTTTCCTGACCCTACAGAGACCCTTCAGCGYCCAGCCCCTCTGGGAGAGCCCCAGGACAGGATTTGGGATGAGCCCAGCATGAGCCAGGGCAGTCATACCCACACTATTGTCCATGTTCTGCCACTGTAACAGCCATTATTTATTGCATTGCTTTGGTAAATACAGAAAGGATGTGGTGTTGTTTATTTGGTCCATTTGTCCCTTCATCCTCTCCTGAGGTCAGGCTGAGCTTTCTGTTTCCAGATTTGGACGTTCCCCATCAGCAAAGGGTAACGTGCCTTTGCTTCACGTGGGGAAGGAGGAGCAGCTCCACATCACAKCTGGGAAAAGGAGAACCCAGCCAGCTCTCAGAGAGCTTCACACGCACCGGGATTCCTGGGGGGTGTCCCAGGGGAATTTGTGGGGGAACCCACCAGAGGAGCAGGAGAAAAAAATCCTAACCCTAACTCTAACACTAAACCCTAATCCTAAACCCTAACTCTTAAACCCTAACCCTAAACGCTAGCCCCTAAATCTGACCCAAATCCTAACCCTAAATCTTAACCCTAACCCCTAACTCTAACCCTAAATCCTAACCCTAAACCTTAACCCATAACCCTAAACCCTAACTCTAAACCCTATTCCTAACCCTGACCCCTAACTCTAAACCCTATTCCTAACCCTAAACCCTAACTCTAAACCCTATTCCTAACCCTAAACCCTAACTCTAAACTCTGTCCCTATCCCTATCCCCATCCTGGGCAGCTCACAGCGATTCCAAAGGGATGCCCATCCCAGGGGACAACACCCAGGGACATCAGCAGGGAACGACAGGAGCAGAAGGAGCCCAACCCGGGGTGCAGGGAGCCATCAGAGGTGACACTCAGGGCTCTGCCCCGCAGCTCGGCCATGGGCTGGGCTCATGGGATGATCTCAGAATTCTTCCCCAGCCCGGTCGATTCTGTGATGCTGCGAGCGGCTGTCGTCAGAGTGGAAACAGGATGAGACAGAGCAGCTCTGACTGCTGAGGGCACAGGGAAGTTCTTCTGAAAATCGCTCCATTTCCAGGAACCCTCAGGGTGGGATAGTCCCAGTGAAGCTGCTGGTGGAACCCTCCTGGGGGAACGTGTTTTCCAGGTGGAGGATGTTCGGGTTTGTTTTCAGCRCAGGCAGGAGGAGGGGGCTGTTCCTTGCTGAGTTTCCTTCTCTGAAATCCAACGTGGCACTCCTCACACGGGATCCATCCCTGTGTCCTGCCTGTGGAGCCTCCTCCTGCCCCTCCACCGGCCCCATCTCTTCTGCCTCTTCATATTTTGGGGGTCGGAGCTTTTTGCTTTCATCTCTATTTTTTTCAGCTTCCTCTGGAACACAGAGTCATCAAAAACGTGGCTTTTTTTTTGTTGTTTTTCTTTTAAACGCCTCTGACGTCAGAGGCTGAATCCTGTGTCGTACAGGGCTCTGCTGGCTCCTGCTCACCACAGAGGGCTCTCAGAGCCCAGGAGGTGCCATTTCCCCCTCTCCATGACCAGATCAGAGATCTCCCTTCAACCAGGAGAAAGCCACAAACCACGGGGTTCAGCTTTGACAGCCGAGAGCACAGATGGTCCCTCGGATTCTCTGGAAATCCCACTCTGTCCTCACCGGGCTCTCCACACACAACCGCGTGGCTCTCATGAGTTTTTGTTAGTTTTTCAATTTTCAAATGAATGGTTCCAAGGCCCCCCATGCCCTTTCCATGGCCACAAAATSTTCCCATGGTTGCTCTCCCGATCCAGGCACTTCATGGTCCCTTGCTCTGCCCAGACTGAAGGCAGTTGATGCAAAAAAATCCAGGAAAAAGCTCACAGGGGCTTTCCGAGGAATTTCCTTGTGGTGTCAGTGTGGAGAACCAATTTCTATGTTGGTATGGATGAGGAAGAGGAGGTCTGAGCCAGATTTCCCATTTCCTTGCGGTGTTTTCCGCAGCTGCACAAATCCATCCCCACAATCTGGGGCTCMTGGCTCTCCTCCTTGGCTGCTTTCCTAAGGAACGGTCTGGGGCCAGGTCTGCTGGGCATGCAGGGAGCTGGGGGGGCTCTGAGCCGTGGGGAATGGCTGCTCTCTCCAGGATGAGTGCTCTGGAACCCTGGGATGGGGCTGCATCCTCTTCCCCCATCCCAAAATGCGGTGCCAGCCCCAGGACCCCATAATGGCTGGAGAGGGGCAGAGAGAGAACTGCAGCTGGAGGAGCTGCCCAGGGATCCACGGAGTCGARTGTCCCTCTCTGGTGACATTCCAAACCCGAGGGACCTCGGACCAGGGGGTSTCCAGARRTCCCTTCCMRCCCCAACCCTTTGTGGTTCTTGTGAAGCTTTTTCAGCAACAGAAACTGCAATGTTTTCATTTCGGTCGAAATCCAAAGTATTCAGGGGCTGGTTTTGCAGAAGTGAAAAYGGAGGCATTCCCCCGGATGGTTTTGGTTACATTTTGGGTTGTTCTGGGTGGAGGGGGGTGAGAGGCAGCGAGAGGAAGCGCTGCAAGAGCAGCCGGGCTCCAGTTCTGTCCCTTTGTCCCCRGCCACGTGTCCCATCCCAGGCCGGGGACAGTGCGGAAGGAAACACAAACCAAAGCCTGTGAGGGGAGAAACCAAAACCCAGGGAAAGCCCCTGCAGCCCCACAGCCACAGGGGTTTTTGGGTGGAAAATCCTTGGGACTGTCCTGGGGAAAGCTGTGATGCCCAGGAGGTTTTGGGGCACAGTTTTGGACTCCACAGAGACACCCATGGGCTTGCTGGAGGACAGGGGGACAGGGACAGGGGGACAGGGATATGTCCTACCTGCTGGCCAGCCCAGCTCCCTCCTCACTGCCCCTGGTTGTGGAAGGGCTCGTAGCCACTGCCCGCTGTGCCCAGCGAGCCACTGATGCTGAATGGTGGCACCAGTTCCAGTGCCACCGACCCCAGCCCGCTGCAGGGGAAAGCAGAGATGTCACCAAGCTGCCTGTGCCCCTGCCAACAGCAGAGCTGGCTGGATTTGGGACTGGGGAGGGGTGTGACACCTCGGTACAGAGCAAAGGAGCTGCCAGCCCGCCCCTGGTCCCCTCATGCTGTCACTCACCGCGAGTGGTAGAGGTTGAAGACAAAGTCAGGCCCTGGGGAGGTGGGAGAAAGAGGAAGGTGAAGTGTCAGAGCCGCGTGAACCCATGAACCCCCCTTTGCTCTGCCATGAGTCTGTGTGGCAGGGTGGGGACAGGCAGGACAGCCAGCGGGACAGCACCGGGACATCGCTGTGTGTCCCCTCCTCACCTCAGCGTGACCCCGGCTTGGTCCAGAGCCCCCAGCACGGGGGTATCCTGTGCTCCCATATCCCAGCGCCCGCAGCCCTGTGCTCTGAGCCCTGTCCCCGCTGTCCCCTGCCCTGTCCCCTGTCCCCTGCCCGTACTCACGGCGCCGGGAGCAGCCCCACCGGTACCACCGGATGAAGGTGTAGCCAAAACTCGCCAGAATCAGCAGGGCCAGCCCAATGCCCACGGCAACCCCGAACACTCTGATGGGGTCGTGTCCTGGAAAGCAGAGGGAGGAGGGGCTCTGCACCAGACAACGCTGCGAGGCTGGGGTTCGATTGTCACCTGCAGGTGACACCTGGGAGCTGGGGACAGCTCTGCAGCATGTGGGGACGGACTGCACCCTACAGGGCTGCTCAACACCGTGGCACAGAGATTTTTGTTACCCCAAAAAGCCCCACGATCCYGTCATACAGCCACCACCTCTGCTGTCCCCGGCGGGCTGGCAGCTGGGGCGGTCACTGGCCACCCTGCCGGTGCTGTGTCCCCGCTCGCACCCTCTGGKTGATGCTCTTTTCCCGGTGGCGCTGGGAGCCGCCGGCGAGCGCAGCCGGCCCCATTTCTGGGCTGGCGGTTCCCTCTAGAGGATGCTCCTGTCAGGACGAGCAGCCTCCTGCCGCCAGCGCCGGGCTGGGGCGGGACACGGACGGAGCTGTGCGGGACCTCTGCGGGCCCTGCACCTTCCACCCCTCCCATCCGCAGGGTCTGGCAAAATCCAGCACCGCTCAGTGATCCTGGAATCGTCGGGAGGACGCCAAGGTGCCCAGCACAGCCTCTGAGCACCCATTCCTGCTCTGCCGGGGCTGTGCCAGGAGGGCACGGGCGGTTCGGGCACTGCCCCGCAACACGGGCAGGGGGCACAGGGACGGCGCTCTGCGCAGCACCGGGAGCGAGCAGACAGCGGAAAGGGATGAGCTAAGAGCTAAATTTAGGCAGATGCCAGCGGAGTGAGAACACTTCCCCTGTGGTCACGGTGTTTACACAGTGAAGAAGGTCCCAGGGCGTCCTGTCACCGCAGCGCTCGCTCCACCTGCCGGGATCCGCCGGGATCCGCCGGGAGCCGCAGAGCGCCGGGCCCCCGCTCCAGGACCGCCTGTCCTTCCCTTCCCTTCTCCCACCAGCGCTAGGGACACATGGGTGGCCAATGTCCCCTGCTTCGGCTGGGCAGGGCCGGGCTGGAGCCCCGGGACCCCCGGCCTGGCTGAGCTCCCGGAGCTGCGGCGGCCGTGACTCACGGCGGGAGCTGCGCACAGGAGCCAACGTGGTGCAAGARCCTCCCTGAATCAGCGGCGGCCGAAACTGCCCCGTCCCCACGCCCACTGCCCGTGGGAGGAGACRGCGTCATGCCCAGGCCCTGCCCCTGCCGTGGGTGGGAGGTGTTCCTGCCCTGGCGCCCTCGGGAGCAGCGATCGCCACATCCCGGGGATGGCTCCGAGCAGCAATGCCATCGGCAGCGGGCCCAGCTCACGGGGCAGAGGGGAGGAAGGTCCCCAAAGCACTGGCCATGCCATGATCATCCCATCTGTGCCCCGTGAGGGGGGACAAGGCCACCCACTGACCTGTCCGGGTGTCCATGTCCCTGCGCTGTGCCCCAGGGGCTGCTCAGGCTGTCCCGGGCTGGAGCTGCTGCTGCAGAGCCCTGCRGGTGCTGGAGCCTGGCACGTCCTGCCTGTCCCCTCCTCTCCCGGTGACAGCTGCCTCACTGCAGCGAGGCTGGGCACCAGTCCTGGCCCACTGGTCCGACTGGTTCGCAGGGAGAAAGCAGAGGAGCTGCAGCAGGCGCGACAGACGGCACGGCCGTGCCCAGCCCAGCCTCCCCTCCCGCCTGCGGGGGCAGCTCTGCGAACTGGGAGCACTGGGAGCACTGGGAGCACTGGGAGCACTGGGAGCACTGGGGACAGCGACCTGCGGGGATGCAGAGCCAGCAGAACGCAGAGAGGACGAGGGGAATTGCAGCCCCCAGGCCCCGGCAGTGCCCAGCTCAGAGGGATCGCTCCTTGCTGGACAGTGCAGAGCACAGGGGTGAGCTGTGTCCGTGCGCCTCGGGGAGGGCTGTGGTCACCCACTGACCCCTCCCTGACCCCAGGCGGGTGGCCGGAAGCCCGAGTCATGCCAGGCTCTGCAAACGGAGCCGCACTCCAGGAAGCAAAGCCTCGGAGGCGCGCAGGGCTGTGACACAACATCTGCAAACCTCGGCTGCTTCCTCAGAGCCTTCGGAACCTCGGAGGAGGAAGAGCTGTTCCTGCCGTGCCACCTCCCTCCCCACGGCTGCTCCCGGGCTGCTCTCCCTGCCACGGCAGCGGGGCTGGCACTGGGATGCTCTGGGGAGGCTGCACGGACCCACCAGGGCCCCAAGCTCTGCCCAGCTCCCCAGTGCTGCAGCCCCTAAACCATTTTTCAAACTGAAATCTCCCACAGTAGCACAGGCACTCTCTGGATGGACCTTCCGTCCGTCCATCCCTCCCTCATTCTCTGGGCATCACATGGACAATGAGGATGGAGATTGGAGCCAGACGAGACCTCTACACCTGCCAAGGGGGCTGGAACCTCAGTGTGAACGTGGGGAGGGTGTCCCTTACCTGCAGAGCCACAGCTGAGTCCCTGGGCAGGCTCTGGGAGCGGGCAGGATCCCCGCTGGCAGGGATGAGCTGGCACAGCGGTGGCACAGCTCCGTGACGAGCGGCAGGTCGGGGTGCTCCGCAGTTTCCCGTTGGCACAGCCGCGCACCTGGCAGCAGCGGGACCGTTGGGAAAGCTGGATTAGCRCAGGAGGAGGGGTAATTGGCTGCTCGGCACATCCTGCACACCCAGCACTTCCAGTGGGAGGGCAGAGGGCAGCTCACAGCCTCCCCGACCCCGGCCCGCTCCCCGTGCCACCCTCACCCCGCTGGGGCAGCGGCTCCTGCACACGTCAGCCTCCACCCCATCCCGCCAGGCTCAGCCAAGCCTCCATCGCAGASGGATTGATTATTCCTGGTTAATCACAGACCCATGACCCTCAGCCATCCCCGAGAGCACCCCACGGTCCCCCCGGGCTAACATTCCATGGGTGCCCATCGCCTTCCCTTCAGCTTCCCCCAGCGCTGCCAGCCGTGCCCTGGCGCTGCCGGGGACACACAGACCGAGTGACCCGAGAGCACAAACTCTCCTCCTTTCCTCCTCCACCTACTCAAACCTCGCTTTGAAAACAACCCAGCGCAACGMGGAAGAGCAGGACAAAGAGCGGGATGGCAGTGGATCCTCTTATCATCAGGAGGAGCAGGAAAAATCAGTCGGTGCACTTGTGATAAGCTGTTTGGTGACAGCAGCCCCACAGGTGAGTCACCCTCGAGTGGCAGATGCTCGGGAGATTACCGCAGGTGATGGTGCTGCTGATAGACCGGTGTTGGATTACAATACAAACCATAATTCCTGTTTCACAACTCCCCCTGTGGGTTTTAAGGAGGGCCGGGGCGGTCCTGCCCCAGTGAGAGCGCGGCGTGGGCACAGAGCGCAGGCACCGGGGCGAGGGAGCATCTCCGGCCCGGCTTCTGGGCACCGGGGCACCGCAGTCCCGCAGCGGGGACATCTCCCGGCTTTCTGCAGGCGGAAAGGACCGCGCTGGAGCTGGATCAACATGGTGAGCACCGGGA